>NW_024532966.1:0-94539 GCF_016097555.1 Gigantopelta aegis | reverse complement strand
TGCTCCTTGATCTTTGATAGATAATTAATTTGAATTTTCTGGGCACTGTGACTTTAAAAAATTTTTTTAAAAACCTGTAGAAAATATATACAAAAATTGTTAATTAAGCAAAGACAACCATCGTTTTATTTGTCTTTTTATCTAAAACAAATGTTAAGGCAATTATACATAGGGAATTTTCAAATAAAGTCTAATTTTTTTGTAACTAAACTAGTGATGTCTAAATATTTGGTTTGTAGAAATAAATTAACTAAGTACCAAAACTATACTGACGATTTACGGAAAATGAGGAATATCAAAATGACATGGAAATAAAAACATAATTTGGCTTTACGATGTTTACTGTATTAGAAATTTTATATTCTATTTTAAGTTATAAATAAACATTGCTACAAAAACCAGTCAACTAAATGTTTAACAGTAGGTTTCTAGAATAATCCAACTGACAAATGGAATAAAACCAAACTAACACACTAATAATTTTGGCCAGTTATCGATGTTTATAATTAGAAATTGTTTATGTTCATTAATTCATCAGTAAACATCGCTTATAGAAACAACCTGTCAGTTTAATGTTAAACAGTAAGAATATAGAAACAATCACGTTTTAAAGATTTTATTAATTATTAATTGTGATAATAGATAAATTGTAACTCCAATGAAGAAAATGAGGAGCATTAAAGACATACATTAAAGATTATTTTGAGTATATTAATTTTATTAACAAAATATGTTGTCTTTAATTTGTTGTAGAGCTTGAAATAATTAATAAGTGTGAGGATTATATTTGGTTTAGAAGGATATTTTTATAACAAAATTAGTCCAAAAAACTGGGAAACTCTATTATAAAATCTAATACAACTACCTTTACCCTCAAACAAGTTATTTAGTAAAAGTCAAAGGTTAAATTGCAGTTGATGAAAACCATCATAATTTGCAATAGGAGGTTTTCAATCTTAGGTTGTTTGTTTCTTTTTATAATGCACTATGTGAAAAACAAGAAAAGGTAGCAAATTTTAGTTTGTTTAGTAACTTAAAAACTCATTACTACTGTGTGTGTGAGAATTATGTAATCACCTTCTTAGTTTATAATTGCATCTATTGACAATGGAAAAGTCCCAACTACGCCATATCATTTAAGTCAATAAAGCTCATACTTACCTCAAACAGAGTGCATGGTATGAAAAAGCAGTAGCTTTGTTCCATTTATTTTTCCTTTTTCAACATGTATTTGCTTTAGTTTGAAAAAGAGAAGATCACTTACATATTTTTATATCATAACATAAAGGTTTAAGGGACCTTGGAAGTTATATGTATGTTATTAATTTAATTTTTATTTTTTTCTGTGGTTAATACCCTTTTATGCTTAACCATATATTATAACCTTAAACTGATTTCGTTAGGGGAATGATTCGGGATTTTGGACGGGTTTAGCAAATTCTCGACTAAGTTGCCAATAAACGAGAAGGAATCTCCTTGGGGGGAAAATAGGAATAAATTAAGTCTTATTATAGATCATACTGAAGAAATTGTTTTAATCGAAAAGAAGGGAAACTCTTCAACTCACATTGAGATACCAAATGCATAGTAGCAACTTAAGGATGGGAAAAGCCCTCCAAACTGGAAACTAAATTATAAGAAGACGGGAAGGTTTTGGCTCCAGAATGTTGTGGAGCTTCTGGAATGTAATTCGGCCCAAAGGCAACGGGAAAGATGTTTATGTGCGTTAAAAGGGCTCATAACTCCTTGGAAAAGATTGGACATTGATCAAAGAGTACAATTGCTTCAATTTTTTGACTATGATTCACTATGATCCCCTCATTTTTGAGACAATCAGGGTCAATTTTTGGATTAAATATTCTTGAACTTTCTGGTAAGGAACAGCCCAGAAGATCCTTTTCCTAGTTATTGCTGTTGGAGTTTCAAGTTGTGGGGAGTTGTCTCGGGGGATAAAAAATCCAATTTGTTGATTTTAAAAGCAAATTCTTCCGCCACAAAAATTTAGTAATTCACTGTTTTGGTATGATTAAGGCTTGAATGAACTGACAGTACTACCCAAAATTGATAATTAGCTTGTATTCCAAAAATTAAGAACAGTAAAAACATTATATAAAACAAATATAGAATTAGACCTCCTTTAGTTCCAGGGCTTCAATTAGGTTGAGACAGTCATGTTGATAATGTATTTATTTTTGTCTAACAATATGACCATATATCATTTTTACAACATAATAAGTTGCTTTTTTTCTAGCTAAACATTGTCCCTAATTTTTTAAAGCTGGCTTGGCTACTATTTAATCAATTTCATATATAGAGTTGCTACAACTATCAAATTTTTATAGAAAGGGTTTTGCTTAAAAAGCCGTTGGTTGGGCCCCTTAGCAGTTCTCAATCTACATCAAACAATCCCACTGGAGTAGTATTTGCATAATTTCATCTTAAGTTAGCCTTCAACCAGTATTCATGAGGTACTATTATTTATACGGCAAATAGTTTGTCATTGTTTTACACATGCATGAGAAGAACTAGAGAAACAGTTTTAATGAAGGTATAGTGTTAAGTTATGAATTAGTTTATATACCATATCAGGTGCTGCAGATATCTCCAAGTCTTCAATAGGTTAGTTTGTCTGTTATCTGCTATATTATTCATTGTTATAAATCTAACCTATGGTACTCAGTCTCAGGACCACGTTCTCAGTCTCAAGAGGCAACCCTTGTAAGTCTTTGTAGTTGAACCTCTCTAAAAACACAGTTCTCGGAAGCAGAACACTAGTTTGCTTCTAATGGCTTTGTCAATCGCCCTACACTTGTTAAACTTGACAGAGGTAGGATGAAACGGATTCGAAAAATTTTTTAGATAGTCTAAGACCACATGAGTGATCCTGTCCTCCATCTAGACCTATGTCTACTGATGCCCAGAAAGGATAGAGATGAGTGGTTTAGAGTCTTACCATTTAGACAGTTACGGAGATGAAAGTTTGGCGCAGAACCTGACAAAAAAGACAGGAACAATCTTTCCAGGGAAGAATCAAAGCCACTAAAGGACCTGATAAGTAGAGACAACATAGTCATTACGAAAAGCAGATTAAATGAATCACATCTGAAGAAGACACCTCAGGGTTGAAACCATGTGTGAAAATAATAAATTCGTTATTAGCATCTGTAGTTGTTGCCTTTATCTATAAGTTTTATCCTTTATTATTTATTTGTCGTTAGATTTATTAATAGTGTAAGTTATGTTGATAAATTCTATTGTTCTCTTATATTTTTTTGTCATTTTGTTTTTTAAACATGTATTTCCTTTAGATTTGGAAGAAAGAGATGGACATACACATAACTATATCATCAGCGTAACTTTACAAATAACACCTCCAAACTCGCAAAAGGTACAACCAGAATATTGTTGCCTATAATCACCTTTGTACAAAAAAAAATAAAAACTGGTAAATGTAATGACTTTAGTACAGTTAGGAGGTAATAGAATAAGTTACAATTTTCAGTTAGTAGACAGCACTTCTTCTTGACAGCTGAAACTCTCGACGGTGTTTATCTTACGTGATATTTAGATAATGTTGTCTCTAATGTATATAAATTATGACTACCACTTGCTCATACCAAGTTCCATTGGCTCACTTCACGGGATATAACAGGAGCATCTGACTAGTGTGCAGAATGTTCCTATGTTTACATCCCTTCCTCAGGATTTTTCTGCTTATATGAAAGAAGTGAATCTCAAAGACTTCAAGTCAGCTCTCTCTCTCTCTTAGTTATGAAGCCTTAGGGAAATAGCTCTGACCTTTGAGCATGGCTCAGTGGGAAAGTTCCAAACGGCAGGCGACACCTTCATATAGGGATTGTATTCTGCAACTATTCTGATCTCAAGCTTCTGTTATCTTAGTGCACCTTAAGCCTGGTTAATGAAGACAATATATTACATACAAATGGGCATGAATATATTGGGCCAAATTAGTTCCATCACCATCAATGGAACTACCTAGAAGTAGCCTTAAATTGCATGACTAATTTCTTCACATTCTGTGTGTGATATTGATGTTCCTCACCAGGCGTTAATGGCTTTTAATGGTTCAGGTGAAGGTATTCACGAGAGTCATGAGCTCAATCCCAGCTTGACTCTCAATTCTATTTAATACAGTCTATTCTTGTAGGGCTTAGAGGGGCTACTAATCATAGTGAGATCTCAATGACAATAAATGGGATTGTAAATGTGACTTAGGATATGTAAATAGAACAGATCTTATTTCTTATGTGATAGTAATGGACTGCAGATTGGTGAAGCTGAAAGCATTTCTAACAAGAATGTTTAGGTAATCACTTTTAAATTATGTAATTGCCATCATATCTCTCTCTCTTATCATTCTCTAAGCTGATCCTTTATAGTAGACATTGGTATTTCTTGTCCATACTACTATGTCTTTATTATACAGGTTGTTACAAGTGAATATTGCTGACAATAACCCTAGTTCCTCGTCATACAATGCTATTAGAAACTATTAGAGGTAAAATCAATTTAATGCATCACATCAGTCCAGTTTAAAGGTTATCCTCAGTGGTAGGTTTGAACATAAGTTGTTTCACTCCATCTTTTGATGTTTCATTCTTAAGTTTTTTCTTCAATGAAGTTAGTCAAACAGCAAAGTTATTCATGAAAGGATAGCACTGTGGTAAGACCTTGTACTTCAGTAATAGACGGAGGAGTGGAGCATCTGTTTATATTTCTATTATTAGCTTGAACCGGATGGGTATATGAACGAGTCCTCATTTCTATTAAAAAAAAACAAACGCATCGATTACCAATCTGTTGACATAAAGAAGTTATCTGTAAGGAGTAAGAAGATGACAAAATTGTGTGTTAATGTAACAATGATAAAAATCAAGAGCGATTTGGTTTATATTGAAACTTTACTTCTGTCTTCCACCTCAAAAAAATTAGTTGTTTCAAATAACAAGCGACTAATGAAAAGTTAGTACAAGATACCTCAGTTTGGTAGGCCAAAGGTAAGATTTGATGCAAATATTATTTACCTAAACCTTGCCAGCTAATGGCAGCTTCATTCATATGAACAAAGAATGTTATGCTCTCATCTTGTTTAATAGATTCACTACAACATAATCAGAAGTGTCTGTTGAACCTTGGCAGCTGTGATGATGCAAAGGTTACATCATGTCACAAAAAGCCATTGTGTGTGTTCTTTATACCTCTCAAATTGCAAGGTCATCCATAAGGAACATTTGCGAAGCAAACTGGGAATTTGTCACAAAATTGGACAGCAGTTTGTCAGAATGTTGTCAACATCACCCTTTACCATTTTGCCTAATATCACCACGTTGCACATGTTCGTTAATGTTACTCAAACCATATTTGTCCATGGTTCTAATGATTTGATCATATGCTCTATATAGAAGCTTCAAATCTTGGCTAGCTACAGTACTTCAAGGGCACAGGCAGCATTACTTGATGTTTGAGTCGAGAATATGGTATTGGAAACAGTGTAATCAGAAAGGGAGTCAAACAGGTTTTAATCTTTGAGGAATATACCACTTATCATATTCCACTTCCTTGCTTTCTCGTCCTTAGCAACTTATTTGAATTAAAAACAATAAGAAGAATTGATCTCTAAAACATTAGGAAGAATGCAGAATGTAGATATTCATTGAATGACTAGGCCGTGCCAGGACTAAAAAAACCTAAATAGAGTTTATTTCTAGGGTATGGGTTATATAGTGGGTTATGAACGTTAGCACCTTCCATATATTTTTTTTGCAAGTGACCACTCAGATATAGAATGTGGAAATTCTCATTGAGATAGCGCTTGTTGAAATCAAAGTCTCCAAGATGTATAACTTGTCATAAATGAAATGGGCATAGTGACAAGGGTTTGATTTTGTGATATCCTTTCAACTCTTTTTACATTTTCTTGTAATTATGTTAGTTAGATATCTCTACTGTAAAAATGTTGCTAATTGTTTCAATACTTTTGTGACTTAGCGCTTTGGCTATTGTTTTTGATTTTGGTATAATAGGGGTAGTAGGGCATTTAGCCTTTTTACTTGTAATAGAGTTTTCATTCTATCCATTAAAATTACTTCAACTTAACCAAATACTACAATGGTGATTAAAAGGTATGTCAGTAAATTAAAGAGATGGAGAACAGGAAATGATGTATCTATTGCCAGGTAAGCAAAGAGAAAATAACGGATACAGCAGGGATCATGTTTGCTTTGGACCTAATTAAAGGACAATAACCCATAATCGATCATTAGGTTCAATAAAGTATAGGGGCGAAATAGTCACTCTGTTAAGGGCTACTTGATGCTCAATTAAATGCATCACAAAGATTAGGGGCTGACATGGAAGATTGCAACACAATGAGCCTGAAAGCAGTAAACAGACATTCATCAGCCATCGAAACATATGTATGGACCATAACAATTTTTTAACAGTATAGAAAACATACAGAAATTTATTGCATCTTGACACAAATCCTTGAGAGTAAATTTAAGTATCTGGATCAACAGCACAGAAGAGGACTTTATCTGTAAAGTGCTGTGTGGTATCAGTTCCAAACTAAAAACTGCCAACACAATGATCCTAGAACCGAACACAGCTGACAAAATTCTTTGTGTTTTGGGGATTCGATTTGAACTAATCTACAAGATTTAAAATAAACAGGTGAAAAAAATATTTCTAATAAACATAAATGCATCTATATCACATGTCATATGTATAATGCCTCTTTCCTTTGTATCATGACTTGTAAAAATTTGTAAGACTCTTCCCATTTTGTTTTTTGTCTGAATTTTTCGCATGAGAAGCAGAAGTTTTTTTGTAGGTGCCATCATCAGCATTAAAATAAACAAGATTACCTGCTAGAGAAAATATTATTGTCTGTACGCATAGAATAATAATCCATTCAAACAAAGCTAGAAATCAAATTTCTGCTGTTTTAGTAAAAGATCTTTTATATTGTTAATTGTCATCCTGTCTGAAGTAACAAGCATAATCAATTATATGTAAACAGTTGGTAATACATAAGAAGTGACTAAGCTTACTTATGGTTATTTAATTAACAAAGCAAACCATTATTCACATTATTTAATGTATTGTAGTGGTATTTAACTGCATTAACAAAACAAAACAAAAGGAACATGTTAAGGAGCGTGTTCAATGACGGGAATACAAAAGTAATCATCATTCATGAATTTGGTTTTTATAAAATTTCCAAACAATTATTATTAAACTACAAACTACAAAAGTACATGCAAACTTTCTAATACATATAACTAAGGCTATGACTAAATTTAATCAGCAAGTAATAAAAGAGCTTGTTCAATGTCCATCGTATCCTTCATGAGATGGGATAATCATCATGACCACCATCATGGCTTCTTTCTCTTCTCAACTTGCATTTCAATTTCTGCAAATTGACATTCAATCACAAACATTAATAAAATAAGAATTATGGAGTTCAAATGAAGCTATTCACAAAAGACAACCCCAGTAATACTACCACCAAACTTAAGGCTGACTGAATTTGACATATGGCACAATATTAGACAAAATGTAGCAGATATGTTAGCCAGAAACTACGAAATGGGTTAAGAGATGCCTGAATGATGCAACAATTAATAACTGGTGTTACTTGCATGAACAACATTAGGTTAAATAGTATGATCTCTAATAACTGCCCACATCAAATAGACATATACAACAGTCTCATCCTCACTCCATACCAGTAACCTTGTGTCTCTGCTTGGTAGGACCTTGAAAAGCCTCTAGAAATGGACGCAGAGTGACTTATTTACAATCTCCATCTCATACAATATCTACCCAAAGTCACAAAAAATATGTAAGGTACTATATACAACATCAATACTTATCACAGCTACAGTAAACAGAAACAATATGTTGAGGACTGAGAGATCTTCAACATTACAATCACCATACCACACTACCACTGTTCCTTTGTGCTGTATGAAACAGGAACATAAGCTATGATGTCTATACAAGTGGATGAGCACTTTGGAAGAAGGAGAGGTGATGAGACTAGCAGGACTTGAACAGAATAATAGTGCTGTTCTGTGTGAGATTCTAGTGAGGTAATGACGAATATGATGAATCCCCCAATTATCAAAACAAACAAGTATATTGGATAAACAAATGGTATAACAGTTGTAAACAGTGGTGTCATTCCATTGTATAAAAAAAACACATTGGAAACCGCTAGATTAAGGTTATGAAGGGAGACAAAGACTATAGCAGTTACACAAACCACTTGTTACTATCCAAATAGGCAATAGTTGAAACAGAAGGGATATTAATAAACTATATGTATCAGCTAAGGGTCCTCTGATATAGTCAGAGGTAATGCAAGCATTACTATACCAGTAGCAGACCAAATAAAGGCCTATCCTAGTATTGTAATTAACACAGATCAGAGCCATGGTCTAAATTCTGTAGTACGAAATCACACCACTCATATTATGTGACATTGTGAACAGAGAATGCCCATCTTAGTGGACTCACAAAGAGAGAGCAAGGATCTGTCACATTAAAATAGAACACAACAAAATAGAGTGTTCAATTTTACAGTACCAGGAGGACAAACAGAGGAAAATCCCAATTTAGTTTTTATTGTCAGTAAGATATATGACCCAACCATGACCCGAAAATATATTGGAATAGTTGTTGTAGTATTATTACCTTTTGTAGAAGGGTGACATGTCAACAATAAAAACTATCACATTCATACACATACTCCTTTTTAACATGAATCCCATTGGGACAAGGATGTACCTAACGTTCAGCTGACAAGGATGTGGATACCTGGTGTTGCAAGTTAAGCCTGCTGTTGAGTTATTAGTTCTAAGGACATTGTAAGGATTTGAGTACAGTTACTTCCTGACAAGGTACAAGTGTGGTCTTGTTTTAAGACAATACATTTTTGACCAATTTATCTGTTTATTGTGATGAATTTGGGATAGAAAGAACAGAGGAGAGTAAACAATTGTACAGAATCTCAACAGCACACAATGATAGGTTACTGGTCGTACAAGCTATGTGTTAAGACATTAGGACTAGAGTACGAATGAGAGCAGGTTTTTGACAATTTATTTGTATTGGGTTCTATAACCAAGAGCAAATTGTGACGGTTGAGAAGCATTGGTTTGCCATTGTTGAGAGCGTTTGTGTATCAAAAAGTGCAATTGGATTTCCAGTTAAAGTTGACGAATTCCGATTTCGTGTGGGATAAAGAAGGAAAACAGTTGTAGAGAGGAGTAGCATAAATGTTGTGTCCTGCAAGGCCTGCTATGTTCCTTTTAAATTTCTAGGATGCTTATTGTGTAGGTTGTTTGTTAGTGTGAATTTTATTACCCATCTAGGATGACCTGGGATCACTACATTATCAGCATATATGCTCCACCATATAATAAAGCTTTATTGTCAAAGAATGTAGCCATCATTGGTTCATGAAGAATAGGAATGAAGAAAATAGTTGTATGCAGTCCCATGATACAGTATTTTTCTAACCAATATGTGGTCCTGTCATGGGTATATTACTGTATATGCTGCAATCATTGGAGCGAGAGTTTTCATAAAAATTCTTGTTGCCTTAAATGAACATTGTTCCACTTAACTAACGTTAAACCTGAAACTGTAGAATGAGATGTCTTTAGCAAACCTTTAAAAATTGATCTTATTCAACATCTTCTATTATTATAGTATATTGGTGGTCCTTATGACAGAGTTGTTACAAAAAGCATAAAGACAAGATCCAGATTTGTAAGATAGTTTTTTTTGGATTGTACTCTTTTGAGTAGAACGACAATTGACTCCTACAAAAAAAAAAAAAAAAAAAAAAAAAAAAAAAACAAAAAAAAAAAAAAAAAACCCCACAAAATTCAAAAAAGTTTAAATAGAATCCTCCTCATATTGATAAACATTTCTTTCAGTGCCATACTAGATGCAAAAACCACACCTACCAGCTGGGACATCTTTTAAAGAAATGGGTCACACACTGGCAATTATTTAGTACTGATTAAAAGGACTATGTTGGACACAAAGTTGAGATATAGTAAGACATGGACACACACCAATTTGATTAGTTGAAGAAAAAGTGAATGCCTTGAAAAATCAGTATCTGTCAGTGACAATTGAGAGTTAACCATAATTATAAATATCACTAATATATTTCCTGGTCTGTTCCACCAACCTACACCATAACATTGTACTGGACTTGAAAATCTAGCAGAAATGGACTGATTGAACAATCGTAGCCACAGCACCAACTAAAGGAAGATACATATCATGTACTATAAAGAGTCAAGGGAGGTACAGTGGGATATGTTGAAGTGAATCGAACATTAGAATATGACAATATAACATTAACAGTGCCATATTAGAGAGGTTTGTGAGGGTCTTAACATTACAAAGATCCACTACCAAACAAAGTAAACAATCAGAATTAGTACAGTCGCTAGTACCAGGTGTTCTGCTGTGACTAGAATATGATTCATAAGAGAGTTAAGAGGAGTAACATAAGATAGCATATCCAATATATTTGGTGATGTTAACATGGTTTGTTATATTGTGACACATGGTTAAATACCAGTAATGCTTTCTGTTTATAATTCCTAAATGGGGTGGGTGTCATAAAGAATGCCAAGCTGACTTTGTTATTGTTGATCCACATCCAGTAAACTCTAAGTTTTCTAAAGTAACATTGGATATATTGACAAAGCCAAAACAGAGTTGAGGCCATGTGTAATGACATTACTGATGATTTCCCATCCGTCCATTCCTTTTAATGTAAGATTACTAACATTTCAATAAGGACAGAAGGTCAGTTATGAAGTATGTAGTTACTTTGTGTTCTAAATGAAGTGTCAAAAATTATTGCTGCAGTGGTCGTGATCATAATAACCAGAACCAAAGTTCATTACTTGTATTAATTTGGAAAATATGCGTAGGAAAGTAGTTAAGAAAGTTTAAAAGAGCAGTCAAGCATAAAAAAACAGAAAAACAACCAATATTATACTATGAAATGATGCCATTTTTAAGATAATATCTAAAGGAACAAATGATTATCAAGTAATTTATGATCATAAAACCTATATGTATGTACCATATGTACCTCAAATGGTAGTGACTTCAAAAATAACAACTTTTTGAATAGGTGAATGGATCTTCAAAGGGACCGCTGAGTCATTTCTATCATTTGATTTTTTCATACGATTTGGAGGCCGTCTGCGTTTTCGTAATTATAGTCTTTAGCTAGCGTGTAGAGACATCACGTTATCGGAAAAGTTGAATACGCTAATACGCGGAACACGAGTTTGTCTAAAGATATACGATAAACAGACCGGAATAAAAGTTGAACAAATCAGGCCAGGTTTATTCAGAAGTGGTCCCATTCCGCAACTTAGGTCAATATAGTATCTTCAGACAGAATCTGGGTATTGATTATTTAAATGGAACCTAATGGCTATATTAATAAAGTCAATCAAAATTCTCCACTCTTGATCTGTGATAGGCAATGAATGTGAAACGTTCTATCTGCATGCAAACTACTGTGGCCTCACCAAAAAACAGTGTTAGTAAGAGATTAGACAAAAAATGTTAATTAATGTAAAGAAACACTTCAGTTTATGTCATTGTATAGAAACAATATGTAAATGACATATAGAACATAGGATTCATTCAAAAAAGTCTAATATTTTATATTAACATAAACTATGTATAGGTCTATAATATTTGTTGTAGTAACTATAAATTAACTAAATGATTCATGAACTATAGCTGAGCCTGACTAAACATGTAGAAGAGTATAGTCAAATTGAATATTAGAATAAAACACATGATTTAGGACTTATACTGATGTACTGTGATTAGGAATATTATTATATTATATTTAGTTAGCAGTAAACATCTCTATCACAACAACCAGTCAACTATAATGGGTGTAACAGTAGAGATCTAGACATAGTCCACTGACAGACTGGAATTAAAACAAACTAGACGCATATACATAATTTTGGACACAGTTATAAAGATCTTACTATGATTAGGAAGATTGTTTATGTTCTATTTAAGTCATCAGTAAACATGGTTAGTATGACAACAACCTGTAGTATAATGTTAATAGTCGAGAATAGTACAGAATCAATACAAGTTTACAGATATCATTATAGATGTATAGTCTCATTGGAGTATAGGTGATTTGTACTATCCATGCACGGAAATATGAAGAGCACATAAAGACATCATATATAATAAGAGTCTTGAGAAAGATGTAATAATGCTAAGAAACAAACAATATAGTTGATTGGCATTTATCTAAAACAACATGTAAAGGACATATATATACATAGAATTATTTCAAATAAGACTAAGATGGTATATTAACATAAACTAGTGTTAGTCTATAATATTGTTGTAGTAACTATAAATAACTAATAAGTGTGAGTGAGATACATGTTGGTATATTTAAAAAAGAAAAGTATTTTCTTAAAAATAATTAATAAAACATCAAATTTTAAAACTAAATTGCTATACATCAGAAACTTCCGTAACCATCAAAACAAAATTATTTATGTTACTGCAAAGTCACAGTTGACAACATTTCATTGTGAAGATAAGTTGAGTATGTTTCTTTTAATATGAGTTTTGTTTTCAATAGGTGCTTGAGTGTTGATGAGATGGAAGGTATATGGGTTAAACCTGAAAGTAGAATAGGTGTCCTTTTAGCAGAAAACCTTTAAAATTTGATCTTATGTCAACATCTTCTATTATTATAGTATCATTTGTTGTCTCTTATGACAGAGTTTTGTTACAAAAGCAAAAGGACAAGATCCAGCCTTTGTAAGCATAGTTTTTTTTGATTGTACTCTTTTGAGTGAGAACGACAATTGATCTAGCCCCACAAAATTCAAAAATGTTTAAATAGAATCCTCCTCCATATTTGATAAAACATTTCTTCAGTTGCCATACTAGATGCAAAACCACAACCTACCATCTGGACATCTTTTAAAGAAATTGGTGTCCCAAACTGGCAATTCTTTAGTACTGATAAAAGGACATGTTGACACAAAGTTGAGATAATAGTAAGACATGCACCACCAATTTGATTAGTTGAAGACAAAGAATTCCATTGAATATAATCAGTATCTGTCAGTGACAATTGAGAGTTAACCATACCATTATAAAATATCACTAATATATTTCCTGGTACTGTTCCACCATTACCTACACCATAACCAATATTGTACTTTGACTTGAAAAATCTAGCCAGAAATGACTGATTGAACAATACTGTTAGACCACCAGCACCAACTAAAGGAAGACTACATATATCATGTCCTATAGAGTCAAGGGAGGTACATTTGGTATATTGTTGAAGTTGAATCGAACATTAGAATATCTGACAATATAACATTAAACAGTTGCCATATTAGGAGAGGTTTGTGAGTGTCTTTAAACATTACAAATATACCACTACCAACACAAGTAAACATATCAGAATTAGTACAGTCGCTAGTACCAGGTGTTCCTGCTGTGACTATAATATGATTCATTAATGATGAGTAAGAGGATTTAACATAAAGATAGCATATCCAATATAATTGGTGATGTAACATGTTGTATTGTTATATTGTGACAATGGTTAAATACCAGTAATGCTTTCTGTTTATATCCTAAATGTGGGTGGGTGTCATTAAAGAATGCCACAGCTGACTTTGTTATTGTTGCTCCACATCCAGTAAACTCTAAGTTTTCTAAAGTAACATTGGATATATTGACAAAGCCAAAACCAGTAGTTGAGCCATGTTGTAATTGACATTTAATTGATGATTTCCCATCAGATCCCATTCCTTTTAATGTAAGATTACTAACATTTTCAATAGACAGAAGGTCATGTTATGAAGTATGTAGTTACTTTGTGTCAAATGAAGTGTCAAATTATTGCTGCAGTGGTATATTATCACTACATAACCAGAACCAAAGTTGATTACTTGTATTAATTTGGACAATATGAGTAGAAAGTAGTTTAATAAAGTTTAAAAGAGCAGTTACAAGCATAACCAATATTATACTATGAAATGATGCCATTTTTTAATAATAATATCCTACAAGGAACAATGACTTATCAATTAATTATGATCTAAAAACTATATGTATGTATCAATTGTACCTAAAAATGTAGTGCTTGCAAAATACAACTTATTAATATGTGACTGGATATTCAAAGGGACCGCTTGAGTCATTTCTATCATTTTGATTTTTTTCATACGATTTTGGATGTCCGTCTGCGGTTTTCGTAATTTATAGTTCTTTCTAGCTTAGCGTGTAGAGACATTCACGTTCTCGGCACAAGTTGAATACGATAAATACGCGGAACACGAGTTTGTCTAAAGATATACGATAAACAGATCACGGCAATAAAAGGTGTTAACAAATTCAGCGACTTTTTTATTCAGAAGTGGTCCCATTCCGCAAACTTAGGTCACATATATTACTCTTCAAGACAGAATATGATTATTGATTATTTAAATGGGAACCTAATGGCTATATTAATAAAGTCACTCACAAATCTCCACTCCTTGATCTTGATAGGCAATGAATTTGAACGTTCTATCTGCAATGCAACTACTGTGCCTCACAAAAAAACAAGCTGTTAGTAAATATATTTATGACAAAATATGTTAATTAATGCTAAAGAACAACACTATCAGTTTATTTGTCATTTTATCTAAACAATATGTAAAGACATATATATAACATAGGATTATTTCAAATAAAGTCTAATATTTTATATGTAACATAAACTAGGTGTATAGTCTATAATATTTGTTTGTAGTACTATAAATTAACTAAATGATTCATGAACTATAGCTATGCACTGACTAAAACATGTAGAGATATAGTCAAATTGACATATTAGAATATAAAACACATGTATTTAGGACTTATACTGATGTTACTGTGATTAGGAATATTATTATATTCTATTTAAGTTATCAGTAAACATCTGCTATCACAACAACCAGTCAACTATAATGTGTTAACAGTAGAGATCTAGACATAGTCCAACTGACAAGACTGGAATTAAAACAAACTAGACACATCTACATATATTTTGGACACAGTTATACAGATGTTACTATGATAGGAATATTGTTTATGTTCTATTTAAGTTCATCAGTAAACATCTGCTATGTATGACAAACAACCTGTCAGTTATAATGTTAATAGGTAGAGACATAGTACAGAAATCAATACACAGTTATACAGATATCATTATTAGATGTATACATCATGTTGAGTATAGGTGATTTGTTACTACTCACATGAACGACAATATGAAGAGCACATAAAGACATATATATACATAAGATTATTTTGAGTAAAGATGTTAATTAATGCTAAGAACAACACTATCAGTTATTTGTCATTTTATCTAAACAACATGTAAAGACATATATATACATAGAATTATTTCAAATAAAGACTAATATTTTATATGTAACATAAACTAGTGTATAGTCTATAATATTTGTTGTAGTAACTATAAATTAACTAATAAAGTGGTGAGTGAGATACATGTTGTATTTTAAAAAGGAAAGTATATTTCTATAACAATAAATAATTCATAAAACATCAAATTTTAATAACTAAATTGCTAATACATCATACACTTCCTAACCATCAAAACAAAATTATTTAGTTCACTGAAAGTCACAGGTTGACACATTTCATTGTGAATCTACTACATTTGAGTCATGTTTCTTTTTAATATGAGTTTTTTTCAATAGGTAGCTTGTATGTGTTGATGAGATGGAAGGTATACTGGGACATGAGGTAATGAAGATTAATAGGATCATGGAGATATAATAAGTAGGATATGTGACATTTTTTTTTTTTTTTTTCAATTTTTAGGTTAGTTACTTTGTTCATTTTCATGATTGCACTGATGTGAAAGATACAAGAATAAATGTAGCATATCTTAGTCAGTTTATGTGACTTAAACTTCATTACTAATGTGTGGTGTGAGTAATATACTATGTATATCACATGATAAACCTCATGGGCATAATCTTAAAACTGATATTGCATTGGACAATTGAAAAGCAATATGTCTGTAATACTATTGTTCTTTATATTATTTTTTTCCTTTTTTCATACATGTATTGTCTTTAGATTATGAAGAAGAGAGAGATCACTTACATATGATTATTTCATAATCATAGACATATACAGGATTTAATGGGTACCTTGGCAGAGTTATTAAGTGTATATTATTATATAATATTGATTTCATTATTTTAATTAACAATGGCTAATCAATAGGACTTACATATGATTATTTATAACAAGCAACTACTTGTGCATTGTCTTGTAGTTACTTATATCGTTTATTCGATATCATTATCCCTAACAGTGGACAAGACCCTTGGGAAAAAAAGCAAAAAACACAATATAATATTGACTATTGGTGTTATGGCTGGGAGTTTATACAAGGGACATATCGCTAGTTGTGTGTTCTTCTTTTATTAATGTAGTCATTGTAACACATCCCACTAGAAACACAAATAACATCATCAATGCAATTACCTAACTTCTAATAGAATAAACTACAATAATAGCAATGTATTAGTTGTATAATTATACATTATAATGTGTAATGAACAAAAATGTCAATATGTGTACTAATGATCAATAACTTTCGTGTTTGTTAGCATGCACTATTATTGAAATACACTTCTTTGTAGACTGTGATTGGCTAATGGAATTTTAGTTGTTGCATGGTGCAAAATAGGAACAGGGTAGTCTCAACTTAATATAGTATTGTATGTGTACATCATTTACAGATGGTACTTACTTGCCATATTGATGTTAGTCAGTAACTACATTAAGGAACACTGTATGGTTGGTCTATAACAACTATGGTACATGATATATAAACTGAGTACTCTCAAAGTTAGTAGTTACAGGAATGGCTGTTGAGAAGTTGTCAAAATTTAAGTAAGAAATCTTATTGAACTAAGTATTGTTCCTCTTATCTTTATATGCCAAATAAAATTCAACAACCTGTAAAGTTTTAGACAGTTACAAAAATATTTGTGTAGACAAAATACAATTGAAACATTTCTTTAGTTATATATTTATTTTAGTTGCTGACATTCTCTTCAACGTGTACATGTCTCTTTGAAGCGTCATCTACATCTTATCTTTCTTTGGTAGATTAAGTTTAGCCTCACTTTCCATAGTTGGATTCTCTTTGAGGAAAACAGTAACAAAAGTAAGAACCATATTTCCTTGCTCCAGATCTAAGCTTTCTTATAATATCAACATTATTGCTTTCACCTTTTTTGAGTCACAACAAGAATAACAAGCTTCATTAATCCAATGAAGGTGTCATCCTGAGAAGGTATCGTCAATGTGTTGTTGCTATATCAGACTGTATCATCATTTCTATGCCATTTCATTATACTCAAAACCTTTGGTAGACTTTCCACTTTCAGAGGTAACACAGATGACACGGATACTGCAAGATTGCTCAAGATCTGGACAAGGCTTTGAATTAAATGTGCCTTTCTCCTGGTCTAACACAAATGTGTAAACTATATTTTGACCAATAAGACTGTCTGAAGATGGCTTTAAAGAATTATCTCTCCAGTCTTAGCACTATTACCATAAAGCATTATCTTTACTTATATATTTAAGCTCCACATTAGATGGGTTACACCAGATTCAGACTTTGGTTTGCAAAGGTAAAGTTTTTGATGCAAATATTATTTATCAAAAACCTTGCCAACTAATAGCAATTTCTTTCCCTTCACAAGATTTGTTATACCCATTACATTAGTTGGATAGATTCCACTCCACATGAACAGCGATATCTTTTGATGCTTGGCATGGTAACTATGATTCAGTCAAATGTTGTATCATATCACTGAAGAAGTAATTAGTGTATCTTCTTGATACCATCAAGGTTATCTACATACATGAAACAGTGTAGTCATAAAGGGAGTCAATTTACTGATCTCTCATTAAACATATCCACTTATATATTGTTGTCTTAATGCATTCAATTCTTTGCATCAACGTCTTTATTAATTAATGCCAATTATAAGAGATAGAAGTAAAGAGTTTCATAAAAACATTAGGAGGAACGTAAATATTCTAATGCCTGCAGGACTTGGCCTGTATATGACTCAAAAAATCTACATAGAAGCATTTTTATAAGCATTTACATGTAGAATATTGATTACCAAAATGGTGGGTTATGAATAGATCAATAGCTTCAAGAGTTGTAGAAATGATGTATCATTCTTAAAGCATACAAAATGTATGCTTTTAATCCTAAGCATAACGATTGTTAGATTCTGTGAATGTAATAGGCCAAAATAGCCACCTTATTTAAGGACTGCTTTGATAGCTCAATGAGATGGTGTCACAAAAGACTCCATGATGACCTTAGAATATTGCAACAACACGGAGACCCTTAGATGCATAAGACAGACATCAAGACATTTCTAGTCATCAGTATAAAAAACATACAGATTTATTGCATCTGGTCAAATATCCTCAATGTAAACTTTAGTAATAACTGGACCAGCTTCACAAAAGAGGACTTTGTCTGCATACTGAACTTGTAATTGTAGGGATTGTGTAACTGCATAAGGAACTAGGTCACTCATGAATTTGTTTTACAAAACTCCAAACAAATCATTATTATATCTAAACTACAAAATTACATACAAACTTTCTAATACGTATAACTGAGGATATGACTAAACTTAATCTGTAAGTAATAAAAGAGCTTGTCTTATCTCATCATCCTCTTCAGTGATGGGATAATCACATGACCATGACCACGATCATGGCTTCTTTCTCTTCTCAACTTGCATTGCAATTTCTGCCAGCATTGACATTCAATCACGTCCATAATAAAAATAAGAATTATGTAGTTAAATGAAGCCATCACGAAAGACAACCAGTATACCTACCACCAAACACAACAGCTGACTGAATTTGACATATGGACAATAGCAGACAAAATGTATCAACATGGTTTAGCCAGAAACTACAAAATGGTTTAAAAGATGCCTGAATGATGCTCAATATAATAACTGGTGTTAGTTGCAAAAAACAACATTAGGTTAAAATTATATCCTCTAAAACTGCCCCCATCAAATAGAACATATAACAACAGTTATCATCTTCACTCCATACCAGTAACCTTGTCCTTGTTTGTAGGGACCTTGAAAAGCCTCTAGAAAATGGTCTATTCACTAGTTATCAGTGTCTTGTTAAGGGTCTTCATGAAGAACAGAAAACTTTGGTGTCAAAAAACTAGCTAGTCAAGGAGCTAGTTTAGCTTAGGATCAAGGCAGATTGGAGTCTCAGATTGAGTCCTGACAAGAAAAGTGTCTGAGCTTCAGAATTATATAAGAGTAAGCGAAATATTATATACATGTGGACAAACACTGTAGCATTACCTATCAAATGTATTAGTAAAAACACATTACCAATAGGATTAGTCATTAGTTATAGTTACATTTATATGATATTCTGTTGTGAGCTATGACAGGTGTCCTTTTTCTACTTGAAAATATTGCAAAAAGTCAAGTAATATAATTTTATTAGATTTAAATGTAATATTTAGTTATCTTTACCGGAAAAAAAAAAAACAAATAAAATAGATGGTAATAACATCATTTCTAAATGATAATACAAGGCTATTTAAAAGGGACGAAAAAAGTGCATAAAAAATATAAACAAAAAAATACACACCATATTAGGATGTAATTGGAATAAGATAATCTTCTTGACCTTTTTCCTTGTTGTCTTGTTTTATTTTTTCTTGTTTTGCACTGGTATCTCTAAATGTATGAGTACGATTTAAGATGTGTGAAGTGAATAAATTAATGGACTCCAAATTTGGCAATCTATTTCTGTTTGTCTGTTTCTTGTTAACTTCATTTGTCAATTCACTGGTTGTTAGTGAAGACGTAGGTATGTTCATTGTTTCATTAGATGCTTGTGATGCTGTTTTACCTCCATCTTTAATTAAATAGCTCAATGATTGTTTCCTGCTCCAGTCTTATTAGCTACATCTAACGGAGTTTCATTGTTAACAATAACATTAGGATTAGCATCATTCTTTAAGAGCATCTCTACTATCGAAGTGGATTGTCCACCAGATATTGCAAAGTATAAAGGAGTTAACCCCCAATAACTTTCTTCTTATTAACATCAGCTCCAGCTTGTATGAGAGCATCCCACTATATCAACATGTCCACATGATGAAGCTACCATGAGTGGAGTGACATCACATACCAGTGGAGTATCTGGACTATCTAATGCCTTCCATGCAACTGTATGTAAAACTCCATTAATACATGAGTTAGTAGTTCTCTCTGATAATTAGTGAAGTGTGGAAGTTTGTTTGAGAGGAAGGTAATTAGAGTAAGGTCACCAAAAATAACATGATGTTACTACATTTTTTTCAAACTCATCAGTAGTGGGTTCACTTTTGTCAATGAGCATCTTAGCGATATCTCTTTTACCAGAAACAATTGCTAATGACAAATGCTGTTATTTCAAACCTTCAAAATATACTACTATATGAGGATCTGCTTTGATTGTAGTAAGTATTCAACTAATTCAAGATTTGCATTCAAAATAGCTACCATTAAGGCAGTCACTCCATTTGTGCTCTGAATATTAACATCTGCATTCTTTTTGAGTAATAGTTCAGCAACTTCTGTATGATCACCTAGACTAGCCCATTATTAGGGCAGTCCACCCATATTCATTCTGAATATTAACATTTGCATTTTCTTTGAGTAGTAGTTCAACAACCTGGGTATGACCATATTGACTAGCTAGCATTAATGCAGTTCCACCAATTGTAGACTGAATATCAACATTTGCATTCTCTTTGAGTAGTTGTCCAACAACACCAGTATGACCATTTTGGCTAGCTAGCATTAGGGCAGTCCATCCATATTCATCCTGAATATTAACATCTGCATTTTCTTTGAGTATTGATTCAACAACCTGGGTATGACCATATTGACTAGCAAGTATTAAGGCAGTTTCACCAATTGTAGACCGAATATTAACATCTGCATTCTCTTGAGTAGTAGTTCAACAACCTGGGTATGACCATATGGACTAGCTAGCATTAAGGCAGTTTCACCAATTGTAGACTGAATATTAACATCTGCATTCTCTTTGAGTAGTAGTTCAACAACCTTGTATGGCCATTTCGACTAAACTAGCATTAAGGCAGTCCATCCATCTTCTTTTTGAAGATTAACATCTGCATTCTCTTTGAGTAGTAGTTCAACAACCTGGGTATGACCATATTGACTAGCTACCATTAAGGCAGTTTCACCAACGTAGACCGAATATTAACATCTGCATTCTCTTTGAGCAGTAGTTCAACAACCTGGGTATGACCATATTGACTAGCTAGCATTAAGGCAGTTTTCACCAATTGTAGACTGAATATTAACATCTGCATTCTCTTTGAGTAGTAGTTCAACAACCTTGGTATGACCATTTCTACTAACTAGCATTAAGGCAGTCCATCGATCTTCTTTTTGAATATTAACATCTGCATTCTCTTGGAGTAGTAGTTCAACAACCTGGGTATGACCGTTTTGACTAGCTAGCATTAGTGCAGTCCATGATCTTCTTTTTGAATATTAACATCTGCATTCTCTTTAAGTAATAGTTCAGCAACCTGGATATGACCATATTGACTAGCGAGCATTAAGGCAGTTTCACCATTTGTAGACTGAATACTAACATCTGCATTCTCTTTGAGTAACAGCTCAACAGCCTTGATACGATCATTTCGACTAGCCAAACATTAGTGCAGTCCATTGATCTTCTTTTTGAATATTAACATCAACATTCTCTTTGAGTAGTAGTTCAAACAACCTGAGTATGACCATATTGACTAGCTAGCATTAAGGCGGTTTCACCAATCGTAGACTGAATATTAAAACATCTGCATTCGCTTTGAGTAGTAGTTCAACAACATTGGTATGACCAATTCGACAACCAGCATTAAGGCAGTCCATTGATCTTCTTTTTGAATATTAACATCTGCATTCCCTTTGAGTAGTAGTTCAACAACCTGGATACGACCATATTGACTAGCTAGCATTAAGGCAGTTTCACCAATTGTAGACTGAATATTAACATCTGATTCTCTTTGAGTAACAGCTCAACAACCTTGTTACGATCATTTCGACTAGCTAGCATTAGTGGCAGTCCATTGATCTTCTTTTTGAATATTAACATCTGCATTCTCTTTGAGTAGTAGTTCAACAACTGGGGTACGACCATATTGACTAGCTAGCATTAAGGCAGTTTCACCAATTGTAGACTGAATGTTAACATCTGTATTCTCTTTGAGTAACAGCTCAACAACCTTGGTTTGACCATTTCGGCTAGCTAGCATTAATGCAGTCCATTGGTCTTCTTTTTGAATATTGACATCTGCATTCTCTTTGAGTAGTAGTTTAACAACCTGGGTATGACCATATTGACTAGCTACCATTAAGGCAGTTTCACAATTGTAGACTGAATATTAACATCTGCATTTTCTTTGAGTAACAGCTCAACAACCTGGGTACAACCATTTCGACTAGCTAGCATTAGTGCAGTCCATTGATCTTCTTTTTGAATATTAACATCTGCTTTCTCTTTGAGTAGTAGTTCGACAACCTGGGCATGACCATATTGACTAGCTAGCATTAAGGCAGTTTCACCAATTGTAGACTGAATATTAACATCTGCATTCTTTTTGAGTATGATTTAACCATCTCAGTATTGCCTATTTTTGCAGCCTCAATAATAGAGATGATCAAACATTCACTAGAGATCTGTAACTGTTGTTCCTCCCCCTTTTCTTTTTCTGTTATATTGAAAACATTAAAACTGTTGTAACAATTTAGAGATATGTTCTCTTCCTTCTTTTCTTACTTCATCAACAATACTCTGGTCATTAATGAAGACATTAGACTGAGCACCAGCTTTAAGTAGTTGTTCTATAACTTGAAGTGACTTGTGTCCTGTTATAGCATATACTAGTGGACTGTACCCATCACTGTCTGTACTGTTGACATTAGCTCCACCTTGTAAGAGGACTTCTGCTGTCTCTATATGTCCACAAGATGAGGCTATCATAAGAGGAGTGATATCATTGACTAGTGTACAGTTGACATCAACAGTAGAGTCAAAAATATGAGTTGCTGTAGAAATGTAATCTCCTTCAGCACACAATATGAAAAGTTGGAATTCCTCTTGTGTAAAATAGTCTAGTAAGTGGACTAATAAACTGATAATAAGTTGAGAGTGTCCATATTGACATGCTGTAGTGAGAGCTGTTACACTAAACTTGATTTCTGGCTCTCTAGCAGTTTATCAAGTAACATTTCCACTATCTCGATGGAGTTTACATGTACAGATACAGTGAGAGCTGTATCATCATTTCTTGTAGTAATAAGTGGATCAGCATTAAATTGAAGTAATAACTTCACAATATCAGAGTGATTATTTCGACATGCTATTATGATAGCTGTATCTCCATCATTTCTTTGTATATCAGGATTAGCTCCAGTCTGGAGTAGGCAGTTGACTATAGTGTAGGAGTTTTGTATCACATGCTAGCATCAATGCAGTATAGCCAGTGTTATCTTGAATGTTAGGATTAGCTCCAGCTGATATTAGTGTTTGTACAACTTGTTCATGTCCACCTTTACTAGCTAGCATAAGTGCTGTACTGCTCTCTTTGCTTTGAAATTAATACTATCAAATAAGTTAAGTAAGAACTGAACAGCTTCATTATTGCCAAGTCTTGAAGCCTCTTGAAATGCTTGGTCAAAAGAAAAAATGAGTTTCTTCTTCTCTTTCAAGATAGGTCGATCATCAATAGTCAGTTCAAAGATACCAAAAAGTAATGCAAAATCATTTTTTAGAGTGGCAATTTCTAAGATGTAGTCTAATCTCGATCGAAGTACAAGTAGAGTTACACATAATGACCCTTCCTCCACTCGTATATGAGTCATTCTTTGATGAAAACATGTAGTTAATTAGTGTTTTGAAATTCTCCAACGTTTTTTTTTCCCCATTCACGATTAAGTTGATAACCACTTCACAAGTAATTAATGTGACTTCTGGATTTGGTATCAATGCTTCTTCAACTGCGTTCTTGAATTTTTCAAGTGTTGTTGATTGCTTAAATTCTTCAAGATGCTGTTTTCATAAGTACAAATGTCATTCTGTATCCTCTCATCAATTAGGAAGTCATCATTGTCAATGATAACTTCTAATACCTCAACATCAAGGTAGCTGTAATATGGCCAAAGTCGCTGAAATAGATTTGGAATATCTGTAGAATCTGTTAATCCTTCTATTCTAAAATATTCTCCAAGATAATCAGAAATATCAATAAGTTCAAGTCTTCCATTATCAATTAGTTTTACGTAGGGCATTTTTAATATTTTTAACTAAATCATTATATTCTTTGTGAAGACTCTTCAATTTTTCCAGCTACAGGATAGTCCGGAGTAACTGTTATTTCTTGATAATTAATCCCTACATAAATGGAAAGCACTAATGAAACAGAGTCCTTGTTTAGCCTAAATTAACAACTTATAAAGGATACCAAAAGCATCAAAACAAACCATTTTCCACCTGACATTAAATATGGCAGGTGTTCATTTCTTTCAGAAGATTTGCACATGGTTTACTACCCCACTCGCCCCCACTTTGTAAAATGACTAGTCAAGGTTACACTACTTACAAAAAGCAGGGTAATTTGAATCTAGACTGGCATTTATTCAGGGTAGGGTTTATTTGCACAATACTTGTGTTTGCTCCAGGTGTTTATTCAAG
The DNA here is from genome assembly GCF_016097555.1 of Gigantopelta aegis. Taxonomy (NCBI): domain Eukaryota; kingdom Metazoa; phylum Mollusca; class Gastropoda; order Neomphalida; family Peltospiridae; genus Gigantopelta; species Gigantopelta aegis. The sequence goes on along the minus strand of NW_024532966.1, from coordinate 69,597 downwards.
GCTGGCATTTATTTGAAGTATATAGGCATTTAATGAAGGAAATACAGTGTATATGTATGTATATATACATATATACACATACCAATGGTTTTTATTCACTATTAAATAGTTGTTTTAACTGATACAGTCACTTAGGTTTCATGCATTCCTACAAATACAATGAAGTATTAACAACATATGCTGTTTTGATTACTGATACTATGGAATGACAGTTTGTGTGTAGTTAGATAACATCATCTGATCTAGCTATTTATAAAATCATCATAGTTTTTAACCAATTAGCTACACGAACAGTTAATTCCATCATGTATTAGTAATCAAAACAATATCATGATATACTAATAAATTTGGCTAGTATGGATCAGCTTCAACCATTGTTCTGGAACATGTGGACTTTATTAATCCATTAATTATTATGTATTCATGAATAAATAATATCATGAGCTTGTTCAGATAATCTAAAAGTTCAGATTAAAGAAGTCCAGATATATGAGGATTCGTTGTAACATGTCTAACATAATTTTATTATAATAACATAAAGAAAGAAACAACACATATTTTGTGCTTCATTCAAAAATGCAAGTGCTGATCATTTTATAATACTGACCTTGTGTTTTATATCCTGTTGTATAAGATCATCAACATGTAAGATCTAGTGAGATATCACATTTCCTTTTGACTTCATCAACCCATTCTTGACATAACTTTTGAGCAGCTAATTTAGTAGGACCACCTTCACTGGATAGACATTGTAAGAAAAGTTGACAATGTTTCTGTAACTTTGAAATATTGTTCACTAAATTCATTCACTTTCAAATTCACCAATTACACTATAAACAGTTGGAGAATCTCAACTGATTCGCTTATCAGTCTTTAGAATACATTGCTGCAGAAACTCGTGATAAACATCTACTTAACTGGTTACTTAAGTCAGCAAAATGACTTGTCAATATACTCTTCAATATTTTTTGAACTTCATCATTTTCTGTAGCACTGGGCATTTGCTATGGTACTAGAAAGATCTACAGAGTTACCACATGAAGGCCTTCTAGCTTGATCACTTGTTCCTTCGTCTGTCTTTTTATTTGCCCTTGTTAAAGAAAGGAAGGAAACTGTCAAGCCATTTCCATCACTTTCTGAGAGTAAAGCTTCAATGTCTATTATATACTTTACAAATATATTACACTACATTGATTATTATTATAATGAACTATACATTGTAGATACCTTCATCTTTAATATCTAGTTGTATTCTTAGTGTAATAGCAACATCCACATTACCACAAGTTTCAACTGCTGAGATAAGTTCTTCCCAAGAGGGAGCAGTACTGTTGTAATCCACCATTATAAACCTTCCTCTAGAGCAGAGTGAAAGTCTTGATCACTGCTGGCCATTTTGTTGAGTCTTCTCCTCTCCTGCAATGATACACCTAGAAGACTAGTGAGTTCAGTCCATTTATCTTTAACACAACAAAACCACTCTTAACAAGAAGCTGTAGAGCATTATTTGATGTCAATTCTATTGAAAATAAATGAGACATCAGTTGTGTGTTAATGTTTACTGACCTGTTTGAGGTCCAGGGTTAAGTTCAATATCTCCTGATAAAATGAGGAGAAGTAAGAAAAAACAAAACTAGAGAAAATATCAAAATACCACCACCCTCATCTCCTAATGTCAATTGTGACTTCATCCATCCAGGGGTTTCAGTGATACAAGGGGTCTTTTTAGTGGTATATGGTATCTGATGACAATACCATAACCCAATGCTAGCTCTCCATTGACAATATCTCAACATAATGATTAGAAACAATCTCATAATCAACTTATTGTATATATCTGGGAGTGGTAACTCCCACGCTTTTATTACTTTGTCCTGGAAGTTTCAATTCTGCATATAAGCTTTGCAGTAAACAGTGATTAGCTAAATTAACACAACAGTACTTTTCTTGTCACTGCCAAAGTTCTAGAGTCCAAAGAGCATTCAGCAAAACCTTCATTGAATTATATCATAATTTCATATTTTAATAAGAATATAAACAAAAAAATGTATAAATAACATGATAATCAATAGAAATGAGGTTGATTCTTAAGTAGTGTATGAAAGTCTGCTCAAATGTGCTCACTTCACACTACAAGTAATAAAACATGTAAGCATTTTAAACAGATTACTTGAAATTGAAATATATGCACATTAGTGTTGTTTTAGTTTAGCTTTTTAAATTTAGTTAGTTATAGTATTTTTCTGTAAGAGCATTATTTTAGTTTTGTTTCTCTGCTTTAAGAATAATTTATTACATGAGTATTAAACTAAAGGTATGTTGTTTGTCTTAAGAAGTATTTATTCTCTAAATTTGTACGGCCAATTGGTTCTTCTACCACTTGATGCATACTCAATTTGAAAAAAAATCTTTCAACTGGTGTTTATGAGACAGGTATAATGAGAATATCCTGAGCCATATGTGCTAAAGTTGCATATAACTTTTCATTTTCTACCCAAAAATCTAATTGGGTAGTTGTCATCTAGTGTAAAAATACTCTTGTAAAGCAGTAATAACACTGTCATTATTATCTTTCTTTTCTACCCTATTATACCCCCAGCTGAAAAGGGATACATGTGGTCTTACTGCTCACTTAATTGTATAGCAGTAATAGCACTATCATTATCAGCTGTAATGTCTTCCTCTTCTACTCTGCTATACACCCAAGGTGAAACGTGTACACGTGGTCTTACTGCTCACTTGTATAGCAGTAATAGCACTGTTCATTACTATTATTCCAAGGTGAAAGGTATACATGTGGTCTTACTGCTCACTTGTATAGCTGTAATAGCTGTGGGGACATTTCAAACCTTGGGCCACATACTTTTCAACATTTCGTTGATTAGGGTTTAGAGAGTAGGGATCAGTAATAAATATGCTGATCTTGGACTGTCTAACTGGATTTCTATACTGAAGACACTTGTAGCACTCTACTTTTAATACATTTAAATTGATTGTCAGGACAATATGCCCAGTTATTATCTATTAAACATTATAGTAACTTATTCTACACCAACCTGAGATGATCTAGATCTTGCGTGGTTCTATGATATAATTATATGTAAGTCAAATCTATTATTAATATTATTTTACTAACTACTTATTGTTCTCTAGTATAATGATATGATGTTCTAATGGTTTTTGAGATTTGTATTGTTATGACTATAAGTTTAGAACAAAACAATTCCAAGAAATGTGCGAACTACTTTTGATGAACACTTGTGATAGGAAAGTGGAAGGATTATCTTAATATGACTCAGTCTGGTGCTATCTGTCCTCCTGGACTCTCACTACAACAATATAACAACATTAATCATAGACTGTCTGGTCGATTACTTCTTCCTCTTCAACTGGTTGTCCACTCCTGGACTCAATTACTGCAAGTGTGCAGACAAATCAGAGGATATCAATATAAGGATCCTGATGCCTTGTAGATTACAGTAACACTTATTATGTTAATGGTATTTCTATTATTTATTGACAAATCCTTGTACACACATTTGGACATATGCTGCTGGACAAACAGAAAAATTATTAGATGCTGATAGCTTTCCATGTAATACAGGTTGCTCTGGTGGCCTAGATATGTAGTGTATATATGAACTATGTTTAGTTAAGGTAATAGGTTAATTTGTTCATACAGCTTTGTTACATTATCCAACTTTTCTATTGTAGTGACTCTCATGGACCTGCCTATTAAAGGTATTATTACAATTGGAGTATTATATTATTAAATTGTTTCAAGTAATTGTATCAAACACACCTTTGAACTAGTAATGAATACTTTATTTTGATAAAAAGAAGAATGGTAATAGTATATTGATAGTATGCGAACAGATGCTATCTGTTTGACTTAGGAATAACTTCTCCATGAACCTGTTTACAAGAAATAAATAGTCAGTTCATTATGTCACTACTATTGTATAAAACTCTTCATTCTAATATAAAACAAACATACAAGACAGAACTAAAGAATGGCCTCCTTCTTTAAATACAAATCATATATAATATATTTAAGATGGTAATATATTCAACATTATGTCAATCAGCTTGAATTAACAAGAAAGGGGACTTCACAAATGATGATATGCATGCCATTGTAAAACTTGATTGGTGGTTTAACCAATATATAGTTATACACATTGCATTTATGTAACAAATTATTTGATACAATTGCAAACTGAAGATAAATATTATACTGTTTTAATTCCTAAACATATATTAGAGGTTGACTAAACATTTCTGACATATAATCAGATTAACTGTTTAGTCAATATGATATTCTGTTAGTAATGTCTTCCTGGGCTTACACTAAATCACTGTAATTCTATGTTAGGAATGAAAAACAGTGCGATGTCTACTTTTAGTACATCAAATAATTTGGTACATACATGCAACCTATGCAACCATATATTGGTTAAATCAACCAATCGATTTTTACAGTGACATATGTATTTTATGTATGTACTAGTACTGAGTTCTTATGTTTCTTTTAATTCTTGTATAAAAGAAAACTGACTGATTAACAAGAAATGGCAAGCAGGAAAAATACAGTTCTTCAATCACCATGAGGTATAACATCCTTCTGTGTGTAGTAGTAGCTCTGTTTATACGCTATTACTCCCATCAATACTGTCAATAGAAACTGTCCTCAAGGTATTACATTTAATATATATCATTTTCCTCTATTCATTATTATTTATAGACTGTCCTCTACCTAGAAGCTGTAAAGATTGGTATGATTGGGGTATTATGAAGAACTGTTTATTATCCAACATATACTGATGGAGACATTCAACAATTGGTAACTACTGTATACAACTATTAAGAACATATTTAGAATGTATCATAACTCAATGATATGCCTACATATCACATATTTAGGTTTACTGTGACATGATACATGAACAGTACCCACTGTGATGGGAAAGGTGGTTGGATTAGAGTGGCTTATCTAATATGACTGAGTCTAGTGCTACCTATCCTCCTGGATCTCATTACAACAATATATCAATATTGATCATGGAGTATGTGGTCGACCATTTTTCTTCCTCTTCGGGTAGTTGCAGTTCAACAATACATTTTCCACTCTTGGTCTCAAATACTCAAAGGTGTGTGGACAAGTTAGAGGATATCAATATTGCAATCCTGATGCATTTGAGCCTCTCAGTGAAGGTATAGACATTTATATGTTTGATGTTTTTGAACAAAAACCCTCATACACACATCTGGACATATGCTGGTGGAAGACAGGAAGACAGAGTTCATCAATATAGTTACCCATTTAATAAGGTTACTCTGGCAGTGCAAATGTGCTTTTCATCTTTTGTTGGTAATCACTACTACTGTGTGTCTGGTCTTGATCCTGGTAAAAGTTTAACACCAATTCTCTATGTTAATGATCCTCTGTGGGATGGTAAGAGCTGTGACAGTAGTAAAGCTGCATGTTGTACTAACTCTATGATGCCTTGGTTCTATCGAGTACTTGATGATATGACTCAAGATGATATTGAACTGAGCTAGTGGAGATGTTTATAATGATGAAAGATGTTCCTCTAGATATCATTGAACTATATGTTCATGAAGAAAATACGTTTATTCGTTGAGTTTCGTTTTTGATTAATTATTGGTCTATTAATATTCATTTTAGTTTTAACTTTAAATAATTCTCTTTTAAATAATAACTTTAATCTAATGACCATTGGATATTTTAAAGTCATTAAGATATGCAGTACAGCATTCATTAATATTCTTTGCAGACTTTCCACTTAGGTTGTTACATATGCTAAACAATTTAGTCATTAGTCTAATGAAGTGGGGACAATATTTTGGTACCTTTCTCTAACCAACTTTGTAAAATGCTATAGCCTTCCTATCATCAACTGATTATCATGTATGATAGCTAGTGATACAAACTGCAACTAGTCCTTTTCATGTGAGCCTAGAGCCTTCTATCTAATACACTATATAGCTGCTTAAACCCTATAGCACTGCAATGTGAATAGTTGTGCTTGGATCATCCAGTGAGTGCTGGCTGTTTTGTAGAGCTGTAGAATGCCAGTATAACTGATATTAGTATTTTAAATGACCATTAATGTAAAGAAGTTCCTAGCTACTAGCCCTGACTATTTGATTTTGTTTTCATGCAAAAGTTTACTCTTTATTGCAAAATATGTAAGCCAATCCAGCTAATCAGGACTACCTTAGACAATGTAATAATCACTTTTATAGCTAGCACAAACCTCCTTGCCAATACATGAGCTCTATGTGTCCCAGTGTCTAATATTTGAAACATATCAACCTTCTGTAATGTTCTTGTATCTTAGTATTATATCATGTAGCATACTAGACCTCATAATTGTAAACTTTGTGCTCTGTGGTCAATACTTATTTTTTTCAGATATTAAACAATTGAACTAAAATTAAACCAGATACATTTCAATAATAACTAAAGTACAGTCAAAAACATTATCTAAGTCTTGTATGTGTCTAAGTATGCTTTCCTTATAACATCTATCCTATTTTCTTAAACTAAATACTGTCTCTATTGAGCCTACTTTTAACCAGTTGTAACCTACATTTATATACGTGGTATATGAGGTACCATAAATATGTAAGAGATAACATGTATACATAGCAATCTTTTGTGAGTCCTATAATTATAACATGTCATATGAATATACCACTTGGGAATCTCATAACATCCATAACACACACGAAACTCTCTGTGAGTCAGTTGTGTGTAAATACAACTACTCTGTAACTGGTATACAAGTTTATAATATATGGAAGACCTACATTATACCATGCATACTCTTGTTAATAATACAAACATGTACATACAGAACCCCTTGACACCACACCACGTCCATATTATATCTTATAATACAACAATAGTATTGTAACATATGTATGTACTGTATAGTACAACAGTATTGTGCAAATTCAGAACTAAATTTCTTCAGTGAAAATTTTAATAAGGTACACATCCAACATAATATTTAATTAGAAGGTAGAGATTTAGTTATAACAAATAGCTCAATTGAAAATACAGGCCATAGCTCTCCAGCAAGTAAGTACATTATATCATATCTACATATAAGATTGGACATGAGGTGTACTGAAATTTCACAAGGTTGTATTGTTCGTTAGATCACATATAGATTCACTATGAATACAATTTCTTGACATGAACAGATTGCAATTGTTGTTTGTCTTTTGTCCTTGTTATGTACAAAATAAGGTTGTGTTCTCATCCTCAAGCTAGTGTTTGTGTAGTGAGATCTATTAACAGAAATGGACAAGATGTATATGTTGACTTTACTAAACAAAGTAATTGGATGGGACTCATAGGAACTAATACCAGGTGGTTCATCCTAGGCACTAGTAAAAGTAGTGATTATATATGAATTTAAACATTATTATTGATACTATACATATAGATGTGATATGGAATGCAGCCAATTGAAGGAGCGCATTTTCATTATCAAGTATCTATATGATCATACCTTTGAAAGAAGTGATGATCATGATCAACCTACAGTGTATTTTGGATCACCAAAGACTTGTCACCTAGCTATTAAGCAAAATCAAGGTACATATATATCAACTACATGAAAGGACTTATTAATTAGCATTGCAACAAGTATGTAGTTTACCTAAATATCATTCATTCCTTCTCCTTGTAGAAGATGTTAGGTGGCTCAGTGGTTAATGAATTTGAACCAAACTATATAGTAATATACTGTATCTAGCAATGAAGCTCAAATATAGACTGTATAAATGAAAATAAAGGAACTTATTGGCAGTCCAGTGGTCTTCAAGAAATGTTGACTGATTAGCATTGCAATTTTTATTGGAGGACCTCTGTATAGCCCCTGTAACAAAAAGACTCTTCTTAATATATAATTGGTTGTTATCCACAGTATATTGATGTATTAGATGAATTAAACAAAAAACATTGCTTACTAGTAATGGTCATAGAATCTAAGTCCTAGAAACAACAAACCAGACATTATCAGTCTTAGAAGAAAGTAAGATATATATATAAGTATGATTATACAAGTTTATCTCCGTAGATTAAATGTATACATAAAAGTGTCCCTCTGGTAAAAAGTCAGGAGATTGAAAGTTTATCTATATTATCTCACAAGGAAGAAATACCAAAGTCTGCTAAGACACTTCTAGTTCAATCAGGCTAGGGTAATATTGAATTAAACTGTTTAAAATTATGGAGTGTGCTGTCTTGCTGTACCTGTACCCAGATATTGTCAGTATCTACCAAACTTTGAGGTAGTTCTTAAGTTGATACAATATTGGAAAAAAACGTTAGGACTATCACTGGATTTATAGAAGATACTGATTTGCCATATTAAACGTTAGGTAGTAGCTACCTTAAGAACACTGTATGGCTGGTCTATAAATCTATGGTACATGAGTTATAAACTGAATATTCTTGTTGTTGACAAACTGTCAAATTTGAGTAAGGAGAACTTAATGCTGTACCTCTTATTTTATTTACTAAATAAAGTCAAACAAAGTATAGATACATGTAAAGCTTTATAGAGTTATGAGAATATTTTCACACACAATTGCAGGGAAATATTTCTTTAGTTATATATTTTAAATTTGCTGACTTCTCTTCAAATTGTGCTTGTCTCTTTGAAGCATCATCTACATCTTCCCTTGCTACATGAGCTAGCTTTAATTTTTATAGTCAGATTCTCTTTGAGGAAAAGTAACAGGGTAATAATGATCTTAATAAGCACAGTAATAAAATGTAACAGCTATATTTTCTTTTCACCAGATCTAAAGCTTCTTAATAGCGAAGTCAAACATTATTGCTTATACCTAGTACAAATATGCTTTCTGTTAAACACAGATGTGTTTGACTCCAGTCTGTCTAACTGACAGACTGGAGTCAAAACAAACTAGGAGTATATTTAGGACACATGTCGTTATACAGGTGTTACTATGATTATGTATATTAAGCTATCAGGAAAAAGCCATACTTTAACAAAAAAGTTAATGGAGTAATAATGTATGATACTATGAATGTAAAAATATTAATTTATTAAATTGGTATGTATATATAAATGAGCGTCAACATTATTGCTTTATACCTAGTATCAAATATGCCTTCTTGTTAAACACAGATGTGTAAACTATATTCTGCATGACTAGTAAGATTGTCTGAAGATGGCTTTGAAGAATGATTCTCTAATACTTGCCACTAATACCATAAACCTGATAACATTTACTTATAAAGTTAAGGGTCTACATTAGATGGGTTACCACTAGATTTAGACCAAGAGGGAGTTTTTATGGTTCATGAGAGATCAGGGCAATTGACTCACTTTATGAGTATCATAATGACAAAGGCTGTTACTGGTACATTGCAGAGAAAGCTGCTGTCCATTTTGTGACTGATTCTCAATTTGTTTTCGAGTATGTAGATGATCTTGATTGTATAAAGAAGATACACTAATTACTTCTTCAGTGATATGACACAATATTTGATCAAATCACAGTTGCCATGCCATGGTTCAAAAGACATCTCTGATCATGTGGAGTGGAATCTATCCAACTAATGTAAAGGGTGTAACAATTCTTGTGAAGGAAGAGAAGGTGCTATTAGTTGGGAAGGTTTGGATAAATAATGTTTTCCATCAAAAACATTACCATACCCACTTATATCTTGTTTGTTATTAATGCGTTAAATTTCTTTGCATCAACTTTACTAATTATTTTCCAATTGAAAGAGATAGTAGAATTGACTTCCTTAAAAATATTAGAAGGAGTGTAAAATGTAGATATTCCAATGACTGTATGACTTGGCCATATCAGACTCAAAGAATGTGCATAGAAGATTTCTTCTCCAAAACCTTTGGATAATCTATTCCCAAGTTAGTAAAGTCATCTGCTAATACAGCAGGCAATCATGTATACTTTGATAGTAAGTAAAGGCATTGTGACGACGCTCGATTCGACAAGGAGCGGTACCGGAAAACAACCAATTACATTTGTCCCATACGTTAGTTGAAATGCAACTGATGCGAGGGACCAATCAGACCAGAACTATTTTAACTGCATATAATCTAGCAATATGAAAAGCGCAGTTTTAACTTTATAAGTTTAGTTCTGTAACCGTTAACTTTCAGTTCATTCTATAGTTAATAACAATACTTTCATTTAACTCATTACAACCGGTATCATAAATTTAATGATCATTAGTTCTAAGAAGATATAAAGCCAAAATAGTCACCTTGTTAAGAACTACTTTGATAGCTTAATGAGATGTAAATTCCAGGATTACTATAGAAGATTGCAACAACATGGAGGACATTACATACCTCAGCCATCAGGATATATGTATTCATAACATTTCTTGTCATCTGCATACAGATAAATTGTATCTGCATAAATATCATTGATGTAGACTTCAGTAGCTGGACCAGTCACACAGAAGAGGACTTTATCTACAGACTGAGCTTCCTTATGATCATCAATTAAACATACTACCATTATTAATTACAACTCTTATTGCAGGGGTTATATAACTGTATAACGAACTAGATCAGTGTGCATTGATGAACTTGTAAAACACTCATCATTCATGAATTTGTTTACAAATTTCAGACAAATCATTACTATATCTAAACTACAAAATCAAATACAAACTTTCTAATACATATAACTGAGGATATGACTAAATTTAATCAGTAAGTAATAAAAGAGCTTGTTCTCATCTCATCATCCTCTTCATCCATTGGGATAATCACATGACCACAATCATGGGCTTCTTTCTCTTCTTAACTTGCATTTCAATTTCTGCAAACATTGACATCCAATCACAACCATTAATAAAATAAGAATTATGTAGTTAAATGAAGCCATCACAAAAGACAACCAGTAATATCTACCACCAAACACAAGTGCAAATAGGATTTGACATATGGACAATATTTGACAAAATGTATCAACATGGTTTATCTTGGAACTACGGAATGGTTTAATAAATGCCTGAATGATGCACAACATAATACTGGTGTTAGTTGCATAAAAAACCATTAGGTTAAAATTATATCCTCTAATAACTGCCCACATCAAATAGACATATACAACAGCTATCATCCTCACTCCATACCAATAACCTTGTTCTTGTTTGTAGGGACCTTGAAAAGCCTCTAGAAACGGACGCAAGTACTTATTTACACATCTCCATCTCATACAATATCTGCCCCAAAGTAACAAACAATATATAAGGTACTATATACAACAACAAACTTATCACAGCTACAGTAAACGAACAAATATGTTGAGGACTGGAGAGATATTCAACATTACCATCACCTATACACACTACCACTGTTCCTTCTTGTGCTGTATGAAACAGGAACATAAGCTATGTCCTATACAAGTGATGAGAACTTTGGAGAAGGAGAGGTGGATGAGGCTAGCCAGGACTTGAACAGAATAGCTTGCTGTTCTATTTGAGATTCTAGTTGAGTAATGACTGAATATGATGAATCCAATTACCAAAACCCACAAGTACACTGGATAAACAAATTGTATAACAGTTTTAACAGTTGGGTGTCATTCATTGTACAAACACATTGGAAAACCTAGATTAAGGTTCATGAAGGAAACAAAGACTCCTAGTAATGTACACAAACCAATTTGTTACTATCCAAATAGTCAATAGTTGAAAACAGAAGTGACATTCATAACTATTATGATACCAGCTAATGGACCTTCTGATATAGTCAGAGGCAATGCAAGCATGTTGCTACCAACCCCCCCCCCCCAGCAGACCAAATAAAAAGCTATCCTACTCTTGTAATTAACCACAGATCAGAGCATGTTCTGCATTCTGTACTACCAAATACACACACTCATATTATGTTGACATTGTGAACAGAGAATGCCCATCTTATTGGACTCACAAATAGAGAAAGGATCTGTCACATTAAATAGTAGAGTGTCAATTTTACAGTTACCAGGAGGACAAACTGTGCAGCAAATACCACTTACTCTTATTGTCAGAAGATATATGACCCAACCATTGACCAGAATATATTGTAATAGTTGTTGTAGTAATATTACATTTTGTAGAGGGTGACATGTCAACAATGAAACTATCACATACACACTCATCTTCTTTTAACATAAATCCCATTGGACAAGGATGTACATAAAGTTCAGCTGACCAAGATGGTGGACTACCTGGTGTTGCAATATTAAGCCTTCATGTTTGAATTCATCTAGTTTACTAAGGACAATGTAATGTAATTGAGTACAGTTACTTCCTGACAAAGGTACAAGTGTTTGTCCCTGTTTTAAATACAATACGTTTTTTGACAATTCATTTCGTTTATGATTATCATTTGTGATAGAAAGAACAGCAGGAGAGTAAACAATGGTATCAGAATCATCAACAGCACACAATGATATGGTTACTGTCTTACCAGCATCTGTGTTTAATGATATTAGAAATAGAATAAGAATGGGAGCAATGTTTGACCACTTTATATGTATTGTAGTTAAGATGACAAGTGCATATTTTGACTGGTTTAGAAGACATTGATTTTAGTCCATTGCTGAGAGAGTTGATGTACCAAATGTGCAATTGATTTCAGTCAAAGTGGACTAATTCAAAACTTATCATGTTGTGGATAAAGAAAGGAACAGTTGTAGAGAGGAGTAGCATAAATGTTGTTTCCTGCAAGTCCTGCTATGTTCCCTTTAACAATTCATATGATTTCTATATTGTGTGTAAGTCTGTTTTTGTTAGTGTTAATTGTATAACAAATCTATGATGACCAGGGATCACTACATTATCACCATATATAGCTCCACATATAATAAAGCCCTATTGTCAAGGAATGTAGCATTCAGTGGTTCATAAAGAATAAGGAATGAAGAAAAATAATTGTATGGGCAGCACCCATGGTACCCAGTATTCTTTCTAAACAATAGTTGTCCTGTCATGTGTATATTACTGTTATATGCTGCAATCATGGCGAGTTATTTTCAGTAAAACGACTGTTGCCTCTAAATGTAACATTGTTCCAATTAATTAATGTTAAAACCTGCAATTGTAGATAGAGTGTCCTTTTTAGCAGAACCTTTATGATTTGATCTTATTTCAACATCTTCTATTATTATAGATATATTGTTGTCTCTTAAGACAGTGTTTGTTACAAAAGCATAAAGACAAGATCAGATTTATAAGCATAGTTTTTTCTGTATTCCACTCTTTTAAGTAGCAAGACAATTGACATAGTTCTGCAAAATTCAAAAATGTTTAGATAGAACCCTCCTCATATTTGATAAATATTTCTTCAGTTTGCCATATTAGTTGCAAACCACAACCTACCATATGGACATCATTTAAAGAAATTGGTGTCCAAACTGGCAATTCTTTAGAACTGATAAAAAGGACATGTTTGACACAAAGTTGAGATAATAGTAAGACATGCACCACCAATTTGATTAGTTTGGAGACAAAGAATTCCATTGAATATATCAGTATCTCTCAGTGACAATGAGAGTTGACCATACCATTATAAAATATCACTAATATATTTCCTGATACTGTTCCACCATTTACCTACACCATAACCAATCTGTGTACTTTGACTTGAAAATCTAGCCAGAAATGACTGATTAAAAAAACAGTTAGACCACCAGCACCAACCACAGGAAGACTACATATATCATGTCCTATAAGAGTCAAGGGAGGTACATTTGGTATATTGTTGAAATTGAATGAAGGTCAGAATGTGACAATAAACATTAACTGGTGCCATATCAGGGAGGTTTGTTGAGTGTCTTTAAACATTTACAAATATACCACTACCAGCACAACCAAACATACTAGAATTAGTACAGTCACTAGCACCAGCTGTTCCTGCTGTGACTCTAACACAATTCATTAATGATGAGTTGAGAGGATTTAACATAAAGATAGATATCCAATATAATTGGGTGATGTTTAACATGTTGTAATGTTATTTTGTGGACATGGTTAAATACCAGTAATGCTTTCTGGTTTATATCCTAAATGTGGGTATGTGTCATTAAAGAATGCCACAGCTGACTTTGTTATTGTTGCTCCACATCCAGTAAACTCTAAGTTTTCTAAAGTAACACTGGATATATTGACAAAGCCAAAACCAGTAGTTGAGTCATATTGTAATTGACATTTAATTGATGATTGTCTCATCAGATCCCCACTCCTTTTTATGTAAGATTACTAACATTTTCAATAAGACAGAAGCTCATGTTTATGAAGTATGTAGTTACTTTGTGTCAAATGAAGTGTCAAGTTATTTTTCAGTGGTATATTATCATTGCATAACCAAACCAAAGTTGATTACTTGTATTAATTTGGACAATATGAGTAGAAAGTGGTTTAATAAAGTTTAAATAACCAATAACAAGTATAACCAATATCGTACTATGAAATGATGTCATTGTTTATAACAATATCCTACAAGGAACAATGACTGTTATTAATAATATTGATCTACAATCTTTGAATATGTATATAATTGCACTCTAATATGTAGTGCTTACAAAAACCACCTATATACAGTACTCTTCATGATAGAATATATTTGTTAATTATTCAAATGGCTATATTAATAAGGTCACTCACAGATCTTCACTCCTTGATCTTTGATAGACAATTAACTGGAAATCCTATCTGCATTAACTATTGTGCCTCTTAGGAAATGTTCATATAAAGACAAGCTTGTTATTTTTCATGACAAATATATTAATTAATGCAAAAATCAACACTATCAGTTTATTTGTCATTTTATCTAAACAACATATATATACATGGGACTATTTTGAGTAAAATCTAATATTTTATGTGTAACAGAGACTAGTGTATAGTCTATAGTCTTTGTCGTAGTAGCCATATATTAGAAATAAGTATATACATTGAATTATTATGAGTAAGACCTTTCATTTGAAGAACTGACTATATTGATTAAAGTTTTTGATTTTTTTATATAGTTATACAGGGTTTTATGTATGTAGCAAAGTTATTTGATACAAAATAATAATGTATATCACACTATTTCATTCCTAATGTATTTAGGATATTTAATCAACCTTTGATGTAGTAGCTATAAATTAATTAATTGATCCATAACAAGATATGTCCTTTCACATTAACAATGAAAGAGCTGAATACTAAATATTTGATTATGTTATTAGTATCTATTTGCTAGTAAAAGTAATAATGTAAACATGTAGAAACATATTCTAACTGACTGACTGGAATCAAAACAAACTAGGTATATCTATATATATTTAGGACACAGTTTAACAGATGTTACTATGATTATTTATACAATGGCTAGCAGAAAAAGCTACACTTTACTAAGAAATTACTGACATGTATATATTATAATGTAAAAGTATGATTTATTAAATTTGTGTATAAATGAACATAATTGTGACCTGATTTGCAAAAAAGGATACTCTGTCTGTCAAAACATTTGTGACCTGATTTGTCAAAAATCCAACTGTTAAAACATATCAAAAATAGTTTTGTATACATACAGTTATTATATATGCATAACTATTCTATTGCATGTAAAACTGATTTTTTTTGGTATTTTTAACAATGTTTTTTTTCACAAGTAAGGTCACAAATGTTTTGACAGAAGTGATCCCTTTTTGCAAATCAGGTCACAATTATTGACTGGAAATGGAAGTGGTTGCAATATTAAGATATAAAAGTAGACATTATTATAAATGTATGTTTATACTTGACGAAAGTCAATTTTATAAGTTTGAGACATTTGTTGTATTTAAGTAATCATATTTTTAATAATAGTGTAAAAAACATTTGGAAACATGAAATAGCTAAATAACTAATACAATATATGCTTCCTAATAATCAAACAAAATTATTTAATTTCATTGTTGAAAAGTCTTAGATAGAAACGTAACAGTTGTTAAAGGACATTTCAGACTTTATGCCAAGTCTGGACAACCAATACTAAAATCAACAATACAACAACCAATCAAAATACATTTAAAGACTCCATAGCAAACAGCCAATGAGTTAGCTGGAATAGAGTAGATAGCTTGTATTGTTTGTTGATTTTAGCATTGATTGTCCACACTAACATAAAGTCTCAATGACCTTTCACATATTTAGTTCATTATAAGTCAGATTTCATTTTGCATCATGATCATCTACTTTAAGAACTACATAATCATCATTAAATTTTCCAGTGATTATATGGCTGCTTGTTATTTTAGCCACTCCCTCTCCACTAATTTTTACCTCCCTTCCTACTCAGTTTAGTGTATTAATTGTGTGCATCCTCATGTTTTTTTAATTAGAGATTAATGACAATTGAAGGCTACAGCATATACAATGTCAATGAATTATTCCATACTTCCAAGTGTTCTACATGTTTTTCATCACATGTACTCTCTTCCTCAATTGTCTGTTTTCACCTCTCTTGACGAGCAATTGCCACAGCAATCTGAAAGCATATCTGTTGTTGTATTAGATATGACTACCACAGTTCTTTACTTCTACAGTCTCAATATTGACTTACAGACTCTGGTGATGATTCTATATTATATGTAGTAGATATGCCTGCATTGGTGCATGCTGCAAATGTCGAGAAAGAACAATTTGGATAGTCTAACAGTTGGAGTAACAATCAACGCATACCAAATTTGGGATCTTACCCAAATGAGCTACCTAAATTGGTTGACTAGACACTGGGAAAGTTGAGGTACAGTTCTTGTTACTGCTTTTGTATACTCTAATTATGTCAATAGATAAATGAAAGTAGTAGCACTTCTATAAGTATGAAACTGATTCAATAATGAGCCATGCCACCTTTACAAATTAGAACAATGACCAGCCAGCTTAAGAGTGGGAAATTTAACTTGATGAATATGTATATATATAAATGATATAATGAATGGTTATATTACCGTTAGATGGTAAATACATTATCAACACTGACTGGTCTATAACATCAATACAACTGTCCTCAAAGAATGTAATACTTACAAAATACAGCCTATATATTTATATATATTTCTTTAAATGACAGAATAAAATTATTGGTTTATTTAAATTAAAGTCAATAGCTGTTGTTAATAAAGTCACTCACAAATTTCCACTCCTTGCTCTTTGATAGATAATTAATTTTGAAAGTTCTGTTTACATGCAACTACTGTGCCTCTTAGAATATTCATATAAAGACAAGCTGTTAGTAAATATATACATAACAAAATAATTATGTTAATTAATGCTAAAGACAACATTAACAGTTTGTCATTTTATCTAAACAACATGTAAAGACATATATATACATAGGATTATTTCAAATAAAGTCTAATAATTTTATATGTAACATAAACTAGTGTATAGTCTATAATATTTGTTGTAGTAACTATAAATTAACTAAATGGTCCATAAACTATAGCTATGTACTGACTTATCAGGTAAAACATGTAGAGATATAGTCAAACTGACATATTGGAATATAAACACATATATTTAGGACTTATACAGATGTTACTGTGATTAGAAATATTATTATATTCTATTTAAGCTATCAGTAAACATCTGCTATGATAACAACCAGTCAACTATAATGTGTTAACAGTAGAGATCTAGACATAGTCCAATTGACAGACTCGAATTAAAACAAAACTAGATACATCTATATATATTTTGGACACAGTTATACAGATGTTACTATGATTAGGAATATTGTTTATGTTCTATTTAATTCATCAGTAAACATCTGCTATATATGACAACAACCTATCAGTTTTAATGTTAACATGTAGAGACATAGTACTGAAAGAAATCAATACACAGTTATACAGATATTATTATTAGATGTATTAATCATGTTGATAATAGATATGACTTGTAACTACTCACATGAATGACAATATGAAGAGCATGTAAAGACATATATATACATGAGATTATTTACTATTTTATATGTAGCATAAACTAGTGTATAGTCTTTATATTTGTTGTAGACGTAGCTATAACTTAGTTGATAGAGTGTGCGTGATGCATGTTGAGTTTAAGCAAAGGAAGTGTTCATTTTGATGATTACATTTTGAAGATACAGGAATAAAGGTAATTTAACTTAGTTTTATGTAACTTAAATGTTATTACTACTGTGTGTGTGAGAGTTATATACTATGTATATCACATTCTCTAGTTTCTCACTGATAGCATGTTGATTATAAAAAATTGATGAGGATCCATTGCTAAATAAGCATGCATACAATGATCACTAGAGGTACTGATACAAACTAAAAGCAAACATAATGCTGTTGTTGTGTAATGTAATGACATTTAAATTTAGCACTGGGTTTTTCCTGTATGTTAATTTACTTTTTAATGTGCTGTATAAATATTGATTTTTGTATAATTTTATCAGTGTGTATAACTGTGAAAGGTATCTAAAGTAAAAGGAACAGAACTAACAGTTGTGATTTTTATTGTCCTATTAAATTGGCTGACTACAAAACGGTAAAACTAATTATGCTTTAAAAAATGAATCATTATCATTTGATAAACAGTCAATTCCATAGGACAATGGTAATCAAGTTAGTGTCTTTATTATGCTGTTTAGCCACTTTTTCATTGGCCACTTCCCTTTCTGTGATTTTATTTATGTACAACCATTATATGTAGAATATTAGATACCAATATGGTGGGTTATGACATAGTAGATCAGTATCTTCAAGAGTTGTAGACCAGGAAATGATGTATCTATTCTTAATGTCAGCAAATAGACATTCTTCTACTGATAAAGCAGGGATCATATATAATTTGATCCTAAGTACAAGAGAATAACCATAATGATCATTACTTTTTATGAGTGTGTAAAGACTAAATAGTAGTGTTGTTTTAGTTAACTAAACAACACTACTATTTTGAAATTTAGTTTTAGTTAGTTTTTTTTGCTCATCTAGTTTTTAGTTTAGATTTAGTTATTTAACTATAATCTACAGCAATTTAGTTAGTTATGTTATTGGCTTAGTTTTTATAAGTTTTCTACTTAATCTATTGTAGTAGGTAATAATGATTGTACAATTAAGAATGTAATATTAGGGACATATTGTTTATTTGTTTTGAAGAAACACTTCATTTTCCAAACTTGATCCACTAAGTCAATTTCTTTTACCCTCCACAAAATATCCTGCCGTTGAAAATACGTTCAACAGGATTTTTACCCTTGACTTTAGCACTACACAAGTATTCCTTAATCATTTTTTAAGCAACAAATACTTCGTTTCCTTCTTCAATTCACTGAATTCAAAACTTCCCATACACGACTTGCTTTAGCCTTCCAGATGCATGCCATGTTAGGAGCACAAAGCCAATTGAAATTGAATGCAATGTGCAAACATGCAGCTGCAATCTATACACACCAATATACTTCATTTCTATACAGAACAATTACACCACTGTACATAGTATAATACAGTCTAAATATCATGATAGTTCTACATCACACTTCTAAGGTCTCAGAAAATGAGTTATTTTTTAGTTAGTTCAGGCATGAAAATATTTTAGCTTTGTTATAGTTAGTTATTGAAGAGCTACAGACAGTTTTAGCTAGTTATAGTTAGTTTTGAGAAGTTAAGATTTCAATTTAGTTAGTTATAGTTAATTAACTAAAACCAAAAAACTCAAAAAACTTACTACCCATTATGAGTAAGTCATTTCTCTATTATTAAATATAACTAATTTACTACATATTTCTGTTATTTTGTAGCATAATTATAAGTTAGAATAATGTTCTATACTTGTGAGTTGTATACTAACTATATTTTTAAACAAATTTTGTTACCTATAGTAGGTTGATTGTAGCTACTGGAGATGATCTGATGACGTTTGTTAATAGCTACTATTGTAAGTTAACTTATTAGATATATTGATTGTTTATTGAGCTGTTTAGTTCTATATATTAAGATGGACAGGTTGATGGTCACTTACATTATCTGATGACTAATGTATGTTATATCTGTTATATAATAATATAGACAGTCTTGTACTAAACATCTATTTTAATTGTTTTTAGTGTTAGCTTTTTCATCTACTAGTACACAAGACATTGAGATTATCTGATAAATTTAAGTGTAAATTGTGATATATTATTAAATTGATAATCTTGTAGTAAAATGTCTTTTTAATTCTTTATTAGTGGCAGACATTGTTGACTGGACTGGAGAGAATTGATCTATTAACAATCTCCCAATATCTACTCTATTTGTAAGATTGATCTTTTATATACTTTTTATTAATTTTTTTTACGTTTCATATTGTAGTTGATGTTCTATTTGTGTGTCCCTTAACTTAGTACTATATATGATATTTTTGATGATAGCTGTATCCTAATACTTGTACATGTTAATGTACTTTTATATTTTATATATCACATATTTTTGTGTCATTTATTTACAACTAATGCTGGACATCATTAAAACTGCTTGTGGCTTGATGATCTGGAGAAGTGTATAATATCAATCACTGGTTGTGGCTTCTCTTGGATCTTAAGGTTGTGTCTTCTCTTAGATAATAAAATTTGATGGCTTTATGTCTTGAACATGATCAAAACATCAGTTTGTGGTTGTAGATATCATATTTGGTTGTGTGCGTTCTTGAGTCTTCAGTATTGATAGGCAACTGAGTGGAGATTTGAACATTTTTGCATTACTTTATTACTCCTCTCCTTCATTTTCTTGTGTTATAGCACA
This sequence comes from Gigantopelta aegis, assembly GCF_016097555.1. Classification (NCBI taxonomy): domain Eukaryota; kingdom Metazoa; phylum Mollusca; class Gastropoda; order Neomphalida; family Peltospiridae; genus Gigantopelta; species Gigantopelta aegis. The sequence goes on along the minus strand of NW_024532966.1, from coordinate 48,774 downwards.
TTCTAATCATCTTTGTTTTTTGTTTAGCTACACCCAGACTACTACAGTACATCATAAGGGATGTGTAATGATAACCCACCCCTGATAATAGATATAAACCTAATGACAGACCCTCTCATGTATATATTATGTTATTATGTAGCCTTTTCTAATGGGATAGACTCATATTGCCTACTCTTCATTTAATGTAAAGCAGAAATCCCATCACTTTGTATTTTGTTATAGCTGTTGTTTCATCTTGAGATTGTTATTGAACCAGCTTGTGTCCTGTCATATAATTCTAAATTGTTTGTCTTCTGTCTTTGTTGTAAAAGCCAGATTTGTTAACTCCTTTGTTTCTGTTTTATAATTGTAATTGTTGACATTCTGTGTTCATCATTTAAAGCAATTAACCCATGTTTCTGGTTGCTTAATGTGAATTGTTAACCCTCTGGTTCTGTATTGTAAAGCAGCAACGCCTTTGTCATATGTGGATTAATTTAATTCTGAATTTTAACTCTCAATTTCTATCAGGTTTGGTGTATGGTATAATTTGCCCTATGATAACATCACTATGACATCATAGGGTTAAGAAATGTGTTGTAGATAATCCAGTATTGTTAGTAATACTAATATTATAAGTAATACTGGTAATGTTGATAATACTAGTGTTGTTAGTAAATACAGGTATTTTAGATAATACTGGTATTGTTGGTAATACTATATTAAAGGCAATGCAATTACTAATGAGAATGTGATCCAACAAGTGGGTATTAGAAAGAACTTGTATATGATATAACCAACCAGTATATTAAGCTAAAAACAAAGTCTTTGAAAAGTCTGATTTAAAGATCTTGCATATTAAACTTTGTATTTTGTCTGAGCTAAACAAAGTTCCATACCACTGAGAACTAGCAGCAGAAATGGTCAATTCTATAGGCATATTATTAATACTCTAATTAGAAAATTACTCTGTGATCATGAAGTAAAATATCCCTGTTTACACATTTTAAATGCATAAAACATGTTTATTGTTATGACTTATGAGATCACAGAAGATGCTGAAATTTATCATTTCTAAATGGTCTTCTTATCTGTAAGATTGAACCAATGGTTAACTAAAAGAACACTGTTCACTATCTCATATGTAGTTACTAAGAGTTGGACTTATTGTCTATGGAGAATGGCAAGATAGAGTAATGGTTGTCAAATTCACTGATATTGATATTGGTTTCTTCAGATAATGTCATGTATGTACTTTGAAGGCTCTTTCCCTTATCTCTGACCTACTTACCGCTACACCCTATAATAGCTTGGTTGCTTAAACCTAAACATCTTGCATTTGGTAAAACACTCTTTATAACACTTGATGTGTATGCTGGTTGGATAATTTACAAGATTTTTTACATTACAAAATCTTCCTAAACACTTGAAGATGCTATCATGTATATTCTGGTTGTTAATCCTCTGACAGCAATTGTTTCCAGTCTGGGAAATGCTGAATCAACAATGGCAGTATCATTGTTACTTTGTATATATTATCTAGAGTGTGGTCAGTTAGTGGTAGATGCTTTATTGTATGGTAGTGGCTGTCCATGTCAAAATTTATCCTGTGATTTATTCAATATCAATTGTTCCTAACAGTGGAGAGAACCCTTTGGTAAAAGGACCTAAAAAACCAAAAAATATAATATTGACTGAGTTAGTGTAAGGTGAGTAAGTTTGTTACTGTTAGTACATTTTTATTGTCACTACATTGTGTTATTGGTGTTATGGTTGGGAGTTCATACAAGAGACCTATCTCTATCACATCGCTAGATCTGAATATTGTGTTATTTATCATTGATTGTCCCACATACAACAGTGACACTGAGTAAAGTAGTAGTGATGATCACTGTATGGTTTATTGCTCAGGTTAGAAAACAATGGCCTCTATATATTACTGTTAAAAGTATCCTATCAGCTTTCACCTAATATTAAATATGCCTTTCTTCTTGGTCTAACACAGATGTGTAAACTATATTCTGATCAATAGGATTGATTGTCTGATGAAGAGCTATCTTTCCAATATACTTGTCACTAATAATATAACCAGATCACTTTACTATTTGGTTAAGCTCTACATTAGATGGGTTACCACCAGATTCAGACAAAGAGAGCGTTTGGCTGGTAAAGGTAATTCTTTTGATGCAAAAACATTATTTATCCAAACCTTACCAATTATTGGGAGCTTCTCTCCCTTTACAAGAATTATTACACCCTTACATTTGCTAGATAGATTTCACTCCACATGATCAGAGATATCTTTTGAAGCATGGCAACGAACAGCTGTGACTTGCCCAAATTTTGTGTCAGATCACTGAAGAAGTAAATAGTGTATCTGTTGATATAATCAAGGTCATCCACACACTTGAAAACAAATTGGGAATCAGTCACAAAATGGACAGCAGCCTGAACAGCAATGTCCTCAGAAACAGCCCTTTGTCATTATGATATAGTATAATCATAAAGTGACTCAATTGCTCTGATCTCTCATGGACCATACCCACTTATATCTTGCGTGTCGCTAATGCATTAAATTTCTTTGCATCAACTTCTTTATTAATTATTGACAATTGAAAGAGATAGTAGGATTGAATTCCTTAAAACATTAGGAGAATGTAAAAAGTAGATATTCCAGTGACTGTATGACTTGGTCATGTCAGACTAAAACAATCTCCATAGGAGTATTTCTTCTACAAAGACTTTGGATAATCTATTCCAAAGTTAGCAAAGTCTTCTGCTAATACAGCAGGGATCATTATATTTGGATATAAGTAAAGGAGAATAACCATAATGATCATTAGTTCTAAGAAGGTATAAAGCAAAATAATATCACCTAGTTTAAGAACTACTGATCTGCATACAGAGCTTCCCTATGATAGTCAATTAACATACTACCATAATTAATTACAATCTTTAATTGTGTTTGTAGGGGTTGGTGTAAAACTGGTTAAGAGGTAAGCTAGTGTACATTGATTAACTTGAAACACTCATTATTCATGAATTTGTTTATAAAATTTTAGAAGAATCATTATTATATCTAAACTACAAAATTACATACAAACTTCTTAATACATATAACTAAGGATATGACTAAATTTAATCAGCAAGTAATAACAGAGCTTGTCTCATCTCATCATCCTCTTCATCTGATGGGATAATTACATGACCATGACTATGGCTTCTTTTTCTTCTTAACTTGCATTTCAATTTCTGCAAACATTGACATCCAATCACAACCATTAATAAAATAAGAATTATGTAGTTAAATGAAGCCATCACAAAAGACAACCAGTAATATCTATAACCAAAAACAAGAGCCAACAGAATTTGACATATGGACAAATATCAGACAAAATGTATCAACATGGTTTAACCTGGAACTACGAAATGGTTTAGAGATGCCTGGATGATGCATAATATAAGAACTGGTGTTAGTTGCATTAACAACATTATGTTAAAATTATATCCTCTAAAAACTGCCCACATCAAATAGACATATACAACAGTTATCATCCTCACTCCATACCAGTAACCTTGTTCTTGTTTGTAAGGACCTTGAAAAGCCTCTAGAAATGGACGCAAGTACTTATTTACACATCTCCCATCTCATACAATATCTACCCAAAGTAACAAACAATATATAAGGTACTATATACAACAACAAACTTATCATAGCTACAGTAAACAAGAACAATATGTTGAGGACTGGAGAGATATTCAACATTACCATCACCATACCACACTACCATTGTTCCTTCTTCTGCTGTATGAACAGGAACATAAGCTATGATGTCTATACAAGTGATGAGAACTTTGGAGAAGGAGAGGTGGATGAGACTAGCCAGGACTTGAACAGAATAGCTTGCTGTTCTGTTTGAGATTCTAGTTGAGTAATGACTGAATATGATGAATCCAATTATCAAAACCCACAAGTACACTGGATAAACAAATTGTATAACAGTTTTAACAGTTGGTGTCATTCCATTGTACAAACACATCGGAAAACCTAGATTAAGGTTCATGAGGGAAACAAAGATTCTAGCAGTGTACACAACCAAATTGTTACTATCCAAATAGTCAATAGTTGAAACAGAAGTGATATTCATAGCTATTATAATACCAGCTAATGGTCCTTCTGATATAGTCAGAGGTAATGCAAGCATTATTGCTACCAATAGCAGACCAGATAAAGCATATCCCACTATTGTAATTAACCACATATCAGAGCATGTTCTACATTCTGTACTACCAAATACAACACTCATATTATGTTGACATTGTGAACAGAGTATCCCCATCTTATTGGACTCACAAATAGAGAAAGGATCTGTCACATTAAATAGTAGAGTGTCAATTTTACAGTTACCAGGAGGACAAACTGAGGCAAATACCAATTTACTTTTATTGTCAGAAGATATATGACCCAACATTGACCAGAATATATTGTAATAGTTGTTGTAGTAATATTACATTTTGTAGAGGGTAACATGTCAACAATGAAACTATCACATACACACTCATCTTCTTTTAACATAAATCCCATTGGACAAGGATGTATATAAAGTTCAGCTGACCAAGATGGTGGACTACCTGGTGCTGCAATGTGAAGCCTTCCATGTTTGAGTTCATCTAGTTTACTAAGGACAATGTAATGGATTTGTGTACAGTTACTTCCTGACAAAGGTACAAGTGTTTGTCCTTGCTTTAAATACAATCCATTTTCTGACAATTTATCTTGTTTTATAGTGATAATTTGTGATAGAAAGAACAGCAGGAGAGTAAACAATGGTACCAGAATCATCAACTGCACACAATGATATGGTTACTGTCTTACCAGCATATGTGTTATGACATTAGGAATAGCATAAAATTGTGAACATTTTTTGACTACTTTATTTGTGTTGTTGTTATGGATTGACAAGAGCATATTTTGACTGGTTTAGAAGACATTGGTTCCAGTCCATTGTTGAGAGAGTTTGGTGTATTAAAATGTGCAATTGATTTTCCAGTCAAAGTGGACTAATTCAAACGATCATGTTGTTGATAAAGAAAGGAACAGTTGTAGAGAGGAGTAGCATAAATGTTGTTTCCTGCAAGTCCTGCTATGTTCCCTTTAAATTTCAATATGATGTCTATATTGTGTAGGTCTGTTTTGTTAGTGTTAATTGTATTACACATACTATGATGACCAGGGATCACTACATTATCACCATATATAGCTCCACCATATAATAAAGCACTATTGTTAAGGAATGTAGCATTCAGTGGTTCATGAAGAATAAGGAATGAAGAAAAATAATTGTATGGCAGCTCCATGGTACCAGTATTTCTTTCTAAACAATAGTTGTCCTGTCATGTGTATATTACTGTTATATGCTGCAATCATTGGAGAGTTATTTTCAGTAAAAAGGCTGTTGCCTCTAAATGTAACATTGTTCCAATTAATTAATGTTAAACCTGCAACTGTAGAATAGAGTATATAAGTAGCAGCACCTTTATAACTAAATGTTATGTTAGCATCTTCTATTATTAGAGATATATTGTTGTCTCTTAAGACAGAGTTTTTTAAAATGCATAAAGAGATGATCCAGATTTGTAAGCATAGTTTCCAACTGCATCGCACTCTTTTAAGTAGCAAGACAATTGATCTAGCTCCACAAAATTCAAAAATATTTAGAGAGAATCCTCCTCCATATTTGACAAACGTTTTCTTCTGTTCCATAACTATCAAGACCCACAAGCATGTATTTAGACATTATTAAAGAAATTGGTGTCCAAACCGGAAATTCTTTAGTACCAATAAAAAGGACATGTTTGACACAAAGTTGAGATAATAGTAAGACATGCACACCACAATTTGATTAGTTGAAGGAAAAAGATATCCATTAGGTATATCAGTATCTGTCAGTGACAGTTGAGAGTTAACCATACCATTATAAAAACAATCACTAATATATTTCCTGTTACTGTTCCACCATTACCTAAACCATAACAATATGCACACTTTGACTGAAAATCTAGCCAGAAATGACTGATTAAAAAGTACTGTTAGACCACCAGCACCAACCACAGGAAAACTACATATGTCATGTCCTATAAGAGTCAAGGGAGGTAATATTTGGTATAATGTTGAAGTTGAATTGAAGGTTAGAATGTGATAATATAACATTAAACAGGTGCCATATCAGGAGAGGTTTGTTGAGTGTCTTTAAATATTATAAATATACACTACCAGCACAACCTAACATACTAGAATCAGTACAGTCACTAGCACCAGCTGTTCCATTGTGACTCTAACATGATTCATAATGATGAGTTAAGAGGATTTAACATAAAGATAGCATATCCAATATAATTGGTGATGTTAACATGTTGTATTGTTATATTGTGACAATGGTTAAATACCAGTAATGCTTTCTGTTTATATCCTAAATGTGGGTGGGTGTCATTAAAGAATGTCACAGCTGACTTTGTTATTGTTGCTCACATCCAGTAAACTCTAACTTTTCCAAAGTAACACTGGATAATATGACAAAGCCAAAAACAGTAGTTGAGTCATCTTGTAATGGACATTTAATTGATGATTTCCCATCAGATCCCATTCCTTTTTAATGTAAGATTACTAACATTTTCAATAAGACAGAAGCTCATGTTATGAAGTATGTAGTTACTTTGTGTCAAATGAAGTGTCAAGTTATTTTGCAGTGGTATATTATCACTACATAACCAGAAACCAAAGTTGATTACTTGCATTAATTTGGACAATATGAGTAGAAAGTGGTTTAATAAAGTTTAAAAGAGCAATAACAAGTATAACCAATATCATACTATGAAATGATGCCATTCTTTATAATGATATCCTACAATGAACAATAATTTCCATTAATAATATTGATCTAAACTTCAAATATATATTATACAACTGGACTCTATATGTAGTGATTACAAAATACAACCTATATAATTATATTACTCCTTATGAGAGAATATTCTCATTGATTATTTAAATTAAACTCAATAGCTATATATATTAAATAAAGTCACTCACAAATCTCCACTCTTTGATCATTGATATGTTGAAAGTTCTATATCTGCATACAAACTACTCTGTTGTTCAGAAATGTTACTTAAAAAATAAGCTGTTGTTAAATATATTCATTACAAAATATTCTAATTGATACTAAAGACAAACACTTTCAGTTTGTCATTTTATCTAAACAATACATTGAATTATTTGAAGTAAGATAATGTATGTCACTGTAAATTAATTGGTTAGTTTAACCAATATATGTCTATACAGGTTATATGTATGTAGCAAATTATTTAATACAAACTAAAAGTAAACATAACATTGTTTTCATTCCTAGTGTACTTACAATATTCAGTTAATGTGATAGTATGTTAGGAATGTAAACAGTGTAATGAAACAAATCAATCTGAAAGTATGTTAGGAATGAAAACAGTATAATGTTTACTTTCAGTTTGCATCATACTTTACAAGACATTAATAGATAGTTAGTATGTAGTATGATAATTTTGAATGTAAAAATATGAATTTATTAAATTTGGCACATATATAAATGACTGGAAATGGAAGGTGATTCCAATATTAAGATATAAAAGTAGACGTTATTATAAATGTATATTTAGACTTGACAAAAGTCAATTTATAAAACTAAGTTTGAGACATATCCTGTATTAAAGTAATGAAATCACATTTTAACAATTGCAGTAAACATGAGAAATTAAAATAGCTAAATAATTAATACAATATATGCTTCCTAATTATCAAGCAAAATTATACATAGTTCATTACAAGTCAAATGTTGATAAATTTCATTTAGCATCTTGATCATTGACTAAGTACACAATTATCATGATGTCACTGGATGCTAGTTATTATAGCCACTCCCATAATCTTTGTCTGTTTTGGCCTATCTAGACAAGCAAAAAAAAAATTCTAATAGCATATCTGTTGTTGTATTAGAAATGACTACCACAGTTCTTCACCTCCACAGTGGTCAACATGGACTCACAGACTCTGGTAATGATTCTATATTATATGTAGATATATGTGCACCCAGTACTGTTGAAAATGATGAGAAAGAACAATTGGATAGTCTAAAAGTTAGAAAGAAGAATCAATACACACCACATTTGGGATCTTACCCAATAAGCTACCTGAATTATTTGACTAGACAATCATTTTGGACTATCATCTTAGATATCTTGTCATCATCTTAGTGAGGGGTACTTAATTAAGAACGAAATTTATTTTGTAAGATGTCTATTTGAAATATAAATTATTTCTATAGACGTACAAATTCATAAATTTGTGTATTAAAAATGTGATGAAACTATTCCACATTAAAACATTGTCTAGACCCCTGTTCCAGCCTATTATCCTTCCTATACTGTCACACTTAACATCATTATATCTGTTGTATGGTTTATGAAGTTCCATTGAACACAGCTCCTTCATTTCACTTACAAATATAAACAATAACAATGATATCATTAATAATTAACATGTATACATTTATCAGTAGATCTAACATGATCCACAAGACATGTCTTCTTTTAATAAGTGCCACAATATTTTGCCACTTTTACAAGAAATAGCAGCACTCACTATTTCAGGAAACTGGAAACTTCTATTACTATCATCAGTTAATTTAAGAAAATTGATTGATTTGTCCACCCACATTATTATCATGATCATAATAAAGAATTCTCCTAGAAAGTTTTACTACTAATACAGCATTATTTAATGTATACTTGCTATTGAATTTAAATGTAATTATGTCAATATGACCACTGTGTCCACTCTTAAGACTTGCCTCTCACTGTCACTCAGGCCAAATTTATCCTTTATCCATCTGGTTTGAACATGTTATGTTCTTAAAACCCAACAACAATGATAGTTATAATCATTTGTTACACTTGAATATCACATTGTACTTTATAAGGAATGACTCAATAACCCCATAATAAGAAAAAAATGTGCTAAAAAGTACAAATGGCTTTATTGCTTGGGTGTGAAAGACACACACACACATCAAAACAAATAGCTATACTAGACATTATAAATTTATAATTATGTAGAAGGTCTCAATATTACAACAATAAGAGAAAATATACTAAAAAATGAACAAATGGCCTCATTGCTGCATTGGGAAAATATCTAATATCAAAACAGTGATGATAATAAATCAAATCATATGACATACTGGAATATCAATTGTATTTGATGTGTCAATAGCCAGCAAAAAAGAGGGGGGGAAACACAGTACCTCTGTTAGACATATATAAATTAATGACAAAACTTTTTCAAAGAACATATTATATGCAATTTATAAGGTATATAATAGTTCTAATTAAATCAAAGGTGATAATGAGTACAATCACCCATATAACAGGATACTGGTAGTGTAACCATTGTTATTGCTGTAACCTAAAAATTATTATGATTGTTTCTTCTTGAATTATGTTGTAGCTAACTAACGATGATAATAACATAATTCTTATTTCCTGCATGTTAACCAATGAATAGGATTATTTTTCTTCCTATTGTATCCTCTATTATTTTATATAATCATTCATTCGGTCCTATAATATCATACAGTATGTCTTGCTTATATAACCACAGAGCTCATGTACTACACACTATACAACACAAACAGTCTAAATCTCTTTGTCTTGTTTGTTCATTGCGTGTTTCTACAAGCTATATATACTATTTGTACAATTACAATACTCATAATATGGTATTGGATTATTGTAGTCAAAAAATGAGTCAAATGCTCTGATCTCTCATAGACTATACCAATTTATATCTTGTTTGTCATTAATACATTAATTTCTATGCATCAACTTCTTTACCAACTATTGCCAATTGAAAGAGATAGAAGGATAGACTTCTTAAAAACAACAGGAGGAATGTCAAATGTACATATTCCAATGATTTGTATGACTTGGCCATGTCAGACTCAAAGGAATCTACATAGAGGTATTTCTTCTACAAGCACTTTGCATGTAGGATATTGGGTACCAAAATGGTGGCTTATAACGTAGGTAAGTCAGTAGCTTCAAGAGCATAGACTAAACCTGGAGAGATGTATCAATTCCCAAAGTTAGCAAAGTCTTCTGCTGATACAGCAGGGATCATGTATGCTTTGATACTAAGTAAAGGAGAATAGCCATAATGATCATTAGTTTTCTATGAATGTAAAAGGCCAAAATAGTCACCGGGTTTAAGGACTACTTTGATAGCTTAATCAGTTGGAAGATCAGAATAACTGTAGAAGACAACAGCATGGAGATCCTACAAGCATAAGACAGACATGCTTTAGCCATGATACATGTATCATAACGCTTCTGTCCATCATTAGAGAAAACATACAGATCAATTGCATCTGGAGGCATCTCCTTGAACTTCACTAGTTGAACCAGCTGCAAGGAAGAGGACTTTGTCTGCATATTGAGCTTGTGTTGTAGGGTTTGTGTAACTGCATAAGGAATTAGATCGTGTGTGTTGTGGATGAACTTGTAGATGCTCATCACTCATAAATTTGTTTTACAAAAATTCCAAATAAATCATTTTTATATCTAAGCTACAGAACTACAAACTTTCTAACTGAGGATATAATTAAAACTTAATCAGTAAGTAATAAAAGAGCTTGTCTAATCTCATCATCCTCTTCTACTGATAGGACAATCACATGGCCACAACTATGGCTTCTTTCTCTTCTAATTCTTACAACATTGACATCCAATCACACCCATTAATAAAATAAGAATTATGTAGTTAAATGAAGCCATCACAAAAGACAGCCAGTAATATCCATCACGAAACAGAAGAGCTGACTGAAGTTGACACGGGGACAATATCAGACAAAAATGTATCAACAAGATTAGCCTGGAACTAGAAATGGTTAAGAGATGCCTGAATGATATACAATATAGTAAACTGGTGTTAGTTGCATTAACCACATTATGTTAAAAATTATCCTCTAAAAAATGCCCACATCAAATAGACATATACAACAGCTATCATCCTCAATCCATACCAGTAACCTTGTTCTTGTTTGTAAGGACCTTGAAAAGCCTCTAGAAATGGATGCAAGTACTTATTTACACATCTCCATCTCATACAATATCTGCCCAAAGTAACAAACAATATATAAGGTACTATATACAACACACAACTTATCATAGCTACAGTAAACAGAACAATATGTTGAGGACTGGAGAGATATTCAACATTACCATCACCATACCACACTACCAATGTTCCTTCTTGTACTGTATGAACAAGAAAACATAAGCTATGATGTCTATACAAGTGATGAGAATTATGAGAAGGAGGGATGGATGAGACTAGCCAGGACTTGAACAGAATAATGTGATTCTGTTTGAGATTCTAGTTTTGAGTAATGACTGAATATGATGAATCCAATTACCAAAAACCCACAAGTACACTGGATAAAAAAATTGTATAACAGTTTTAACAGTTGGTGTCCTTCCATTGTAGAAACACATTGGAAAACCTAGATTAAGGTTCATGAGGAAAACAAAGACTCTAGCAGTGTACACAAACCAATTGTTATTATGCAAGTAGTCAATAGTGGAAACAGAAGTGATATTCATAACTATTATGATACCAGCTAATGTCCTTCTGATATAGTCAGAGGTATTGCAAGGCATTATTTGCTACCAGTAGCAGACAAGATAAACCATATCCCACTATTGTAATTAACCACAGATCAGAGCATTGTCTACATTCTGTACTACCAAATACAACACTCATATTATGTGACATTGTGAACAGAGAATGCCCATCTTATTGGACTCACAAATAAAGAAGGGATCTGTCACATTAAATAGCAGAGTGCCAATTTTACAGTTACCAGAGGGACAAACTGAGGCAAATGCCAATTTACTTTTATTGTCAGAAGATATATGACCCAACCATTGACCAGAGTATATTGTAATAGTTGTTGTACTAATATTACATTTTGTAGAGGGTGACATGTCAACAATGAAAGTATCACATACACACTCATCTTCTTTTAACATAAATCCATTGGACAAGGATGTACATAAAGTTCAGCTGACCAAGATGGTGGACTACCTGGTGTGCAATGTTAATCTTCCTTGTTTGAGTTCATCTACAATGTAATGGATTTGAGTACAGTACTTCCTGACAAAGGTACAAGTGTTTGTCCTGGTTTTAAATACAATACATTTTCTGCCCAAAGCCCAAAACTCCTAAAATATAAATGCATACCCGAATTCCAAAATACAAAAAAACGAAAATTAAATAAGGTAAATACAACTAAAAGCACTAGATCAAGCTAGATGATAACTATATTATATCCTCAGGAAATAATGGTAAGGAGATAGTGGCAGTGAGTCAGGTATACTATAATCAATGTCCTATAATAAAAATACAACCTTAAATCTGTATCTAACTACAATCACCAAACCCACTCATTAAACTTTAATAGTACTAACAATTTTGGGTGTGGTTTATTTAGATAACACGTCATGTTTTAATTAATGCCCTAGGTAGTGTCATTTCCCACCTAACATTTCTTGGTATGTTTGGACTGACCACAAGACTATTAATTAGATTATCTAGCTCTTTTGCTAGACAATACACTTACCATTGTCCTTTGGTCTAGAGGATTATTTGTTTAACACTTTAAATAATTCTTAATACACACTTTTACCTACTATTAGATATTATATAATTGTGTATGATATATAAGGAAGTATACATAAAGATACACAACTTTTTACATTACATGTCAAATGCACTGTATGCTGTTAACTTACACCCGGACACTTGAGATAGAGTAAGTCTTGAGCCTTGATCCTGACATCCAATGATGCTACAGAAATAAACCAGAAAAAGTAGTAATAATGTATTATACACTGATATTACGATATTATATTGACATATTATATTTGCCAGTATTATATTTGGTAGTATTATTTTGATAGTATTAGACTTTGATAACAAAGTACCAATTAATATTTTAATTGTTATACTTACCAATTATAAGGTCCTTCATCTGCATTAATTTTATGTGAGTGTGTGTATATGTGACATACAAGATAAGGTAATACTGCTAAGTTATACAATATAATATTAAATATATGTACCATTATACTAATATCCCAACTGTATGAAGGACAAGAAATCACAGTATCAGTGATTATAATTCAGTCTATTGTTATGTAATAGATTATGTTACCATATGATGTTGTACAAAAGCTAGGTAAATAATGGATATTATTTGCTATGTTGTATAAACCTGAATATAAAACAAGAATATTTATTTAACTTTTCATTGTTATCCAGGAGATAAGAGTAGTTCTATAAATAAAGAGAACGCATCAATGCTATGTGAGAAAATGTTTACTTCCTAATTATCTGCTTATGTTGACGTGATACATAAAGATATAATGTATAAGTTAATACACAATCCATCCATATGTGTGTAGTGTTCAATACCTGTAGATATAGTATGTGAGATGTCATTGAATAGAATGAAGTCTTCATGAATAGTGTGATAAACAGACACAATTAAATCAAGGAGTAAGACTAAAGTGACTAACCTATTATCAGTAGTCTACAGAAGATTACAACCTGTAATATTGATAGAACATTGTACAACATTTTATGGACTAGTCTCTTACAAATGATTCACTGACCAGTGCTAGTATATAAATCCAAGTCTGTTCATACTGACTTACAAGGAGTGAGGTTTTGAATAACCAATTGTATAAACTCAGTATAGATCTGTGACACACTGAGAGAAGCACACCAATAATTATAACACAGTCTTACATATTCTTCATCATCCAGAAGTTAAACACATAAACCTGACTATATGTTCTACTCCATTAACACCTGTGAACTAGACTCATATCAATCTTATAAGATGCAATGAGAGATCTTCAAACCTTCTTGATTCTTGCAACAGAAATGTCAATATTTGAACATTATGGCGGGAAATTTTACACGTTCACGTGAGTTGTAATATACTGACTCAGTATACTACAGGTCAGAGTTGTAGTATACTGAGTCAGTACACTACGTCAATGTACTACTATTCACTCAGTTTGCCACCAAAATATTAAATTACTGACATTACAGCTGCAAGAAGTGAAGAAGGATTAAAGGTCACTGGTACTACCTTACAAGATTGATATGTTCTTGTTCACAGGTATTAATGAAGTACAATATATAGATTAGTCAGGTTTATAGACTAACTCCTTGATAATGAAGAATATCTAAGACTCTTGTACACTTAATCTTGTCTTCTCTCACTGTGCATTGCAGGCTTGTACTGAGTTTATAAAACTTGTTAGTCAAATGTCTGTGAATAGGAAAAGTCTGGAGTTTAAATATGTTTGTAAGAATACATTCTATTTAATGTTATAAGGTCTGTGGGTCCAAAGTCTAATGTTTAAAACATACTCAACTTTCTGTAATGTTATTATATCTTAGTATTATAACATATGTATATACTGGATAACCTTGGTGTCATAACATGTAGCATACTTGACCTTGTAATCGTTGCTCTGTGGTGAATACTTATTTTATTTCAGATATCAAACAATTGAACTACAAATTAAAGCAGAACCATTTCAATAATAACTAAAAGTATAGTCAAAAAAATTATCCAAGTCTTGTATGTGTCTAGTCCATATGCTTTCCCTATAATATCTAGTCACTTTATAACCTACATGTACACTGTGTCATGTTTACATTCAAGACTATATATGTAATCACTTGTCCATGTCCTATTGTGCACAAAGTCCTTAAGTCTGTTGTAGTGACCATACTCCTATTTTATTTGTTGTTTAAAACATGATAATGTCTCTATTGAGCCTATTTTAACCAGTTGTAACCACATATTTATATAAGTCATATATAAGCTATCATTCAGACACTCCTGTAATAAACATGCATGAGTTGTTATTACATGTATATATACCAATCGTTGTGAGTCCTACGTGTACAAATCTCTTGTGAGTCCAATAACATGTCATGTAAATATAACTAATAATTACCTATGAAATTCCATATATCTATAGTATGTAAAACTTTCAGTGAGTCAGTCATGTGTACATACAAACTACTCTTTTGACTGATTTACAAGTTTAAATGAAGACACCTACATTATAACATGCATACTCTTGTTAATAATACAATTGTAACCTGGTCATAATATAATTTTTGGTGACATATATCCACACAAATCTTCTTATGATCCTAATACACAACCTAGTATTATGAAATGTACCTTGTTATGACCCTAATACAACCGTATCTGTTACTTATATTTGAGCAAATCTATGTGACTTTAAATATAACCAAATCCTGTGATCTCTATACATAAAGTATTATGACTTCAATGCAACCAAATCTTGTGACATATACCTCATCAAACATGTTGTGAACCAACCACATAAAAAAATGATCATCACTTATCACTATTAAAGTTATTATGAAACCTCTAAATGTATCTGGTGTATATTATGATCTATAAATTTGTGTTCTGCATTCATATAATGAAATCTGTAGTCTGTGACCTCCTGTACTATATTAAATATGCTGTTGTATATCTCCTGCTTACGGTACATCTACTGGAAGCTATTTTTAGAGATACTTATCTGTTATATGGGTTCTTGTTTCTTATGGTAAATTAGTTATTACAGTTTTCGTTTAATAATACATTCTGTATCCTCTTATTTAACTACCTCTTAATTTGTTACTATCCTCTAGTGACTGTTGTAACACTAGTATTTATTAGAGTTATGTTTAGTAATACCTCCTGTGTCCTATCTTATTTAACTATCTCTTAAATGTATTAATTGTTTAGTAATAGACCCTCTTTTCTATCTAGTGTTACAATGTCTCGAGTGTTTTGCCTGCATTATTGTGACTGATATGACAATGATTCTTTGGTAGACTTTGGTTAATAATAGTTCCCGTGTGTTCTTTCTATCATTTCATGTGACTATCATGACTCTTGTATTTTTTAATTCTTCTTTATGTCCAACTCTTAATCCCTGCAATGTTAACCAATGTTAACCAATACTTATCATTATTTTTCTTCCTATTTTATCATCTATTATTTTATGAAATCCTTCATTGAGTCCTATACATGTTGTACAGTAGAGCCGTTTTCCACTCTACAAAACAAATGTGTATGGTCTTGCTATATATAACCCACAGAGCTCATGTACTATACACTATACAATACACACAGTCTAAATTTGTTTCTTGTTTTATTCATTGTGCGTTTCATTTGTTCATTATGTGTTCCTACAAGCTATATCTATTATTTGTACAATTACAGTACTGATAATATACTACTGATAAAATGTGGTATAAATTAGACTTCTTTGTGTTTATATAATCCTGATATATAAACCCCTTGTGTCTGTTGCATCATCTTGACATATTAACCCATTGTGTCTGTTGTATAATCCTGTTATATAAACCATTGTGTCATTTATTATTACATTTATATCTGCCATATCCACCTCATGGACTTCCATTGTCTATTGATCTCTCTTGTGTTACTATTCTGCAGTCGATGTGATGACACTGGTACATTATTAATTGATGTCTAACAATATTTACAAATCTCTGGAATTTTACTGCTATCCATTACTTACTTTTGATTTTTACTTGACTAGTCTCTAGGATTTTTTTATGATATCTAGTATTCATTTAGCATTAGTTCTAATTCCTAGGTTTTCATAAACCTGATTTTGTTTTTTAGTCTGGTAACTATGTTTGTATTCTTTTTCAGGCATGCATTTTGGATTTACCAGGTTTTTATCAGTTTTGAGGATTCTAGAATTTATTTTGTAATGATTATGCTCGCTATATTACCTCAAGGATTTGATTTTTTCTAATGGCATTGACACTTTTACTTATATTTGAAGTAATATCAAGGAATTCCTTTGCGTTGAATGTATGACTTGGTCCATGTCAGACTAAAATAATCTACATAGAAGAATTTCTTCTGCAAGACTTTGGATAATCTATTCCCAAGCTAGCAAAACGTCTTCTGCTAATACAACAGGGATCATGTATACTTGATAATAAGTAAAGGAGAATAACCATAATGATCATTAGTTTCTAAGAAGGTATAAAGCCAAAATAGTCACCTAGTTTAAGAACTACTGATCTGCATACTGAGCTTCCCTATGATAAGTCAATTAACATACTACCATAATTAATTACAATACTTTAATTGTGTTGTAGGGGTTATGGTAACTGGATAGGGCGGTAAGCTAGTAGTTTACATTGATTAACTTGAAACAATCATTATTCATGAATTTGTTTATAAACTTTCAAACAATCATTATTATATCCAAACTACAAAAATTACATACAAACTTTCTAATAAATATAACTGATGAGGATATGACTAAACTTAATCAGTAAGTAATAAACAGAGCTTGTCTCATCTCATCATTCTCTTCATCTGATGGGATAATTACATGACCATGACTATGGCTTCTTTCTCTTCTTAACTTGCTGTTCAATTTCTGCCAACATTGACATCCAATCACACCCATTAATAAAGTAAAATTATGTAGTTAAATGAAGCAATCACAAAAGATAACCAGTAATATCTACCACCAAACACAAGAGCTGACTGAATTTGACATATAGACAATACCAGACAAAATGTGTCTATATAGTTTAAACAGGAACTACGAAATGGTTTAAGAGATGTCTGATGATGCAAAAAATTATAACTGGTGTTAGTTGCATGAACAACATTAGGTTAAAATTATATCCTCTAATAACTGCCCACATCAAATAAACATATACAACAGTATCATCCTCACTCCATACCAGTAACCTTGTCCTTGTTTGTAAGGACCTTGAAAAGCCTCTAGAAATGGACGCAAGTATTTATTACACATCTCCATCTCAAAAATACAATATCTGCCCAAAGTAACAAACAATATATAAGGTACTATATACAACACAAACTTATCAAAGCTACAGTAAACAGAACAATATGTTGAGGACTGGAGAGATATTCAACATTACCATCACCATACCACACTACCACTGTCCCTTCTTGTACTGTATGAACAGGAACATAAGCTATGATGTCTATACAAGTGATGAGAACTTTGGAGAAGGAGAGGTGGATGAGACTAGCTAGGACTTGAACAGAATAACTCGCTGTTCTGTTTGAGATTCTAGTTGAATAATGACTGAATATGATGACTTCAATTATCAAAACCCACAAGTACACTGGATAAATAAATTGTATAACAGTTTTAACAGTTGGTGTCATTCCATTGTACAAACACATTGGAAAACCTAGATTAAGGTTCATGAGGGAAACAAAGACTCTAGCAGTGTACACAAACCAAGTGTACTATCCAAATAGTCAATAGTTGAAAACAGAAGTGATATTCATAGCTATTATGATACCAGCTAATGGTCCTTCTGATATAGTCAGAGGTAATGCAAGCATTATTGCTACCAGTAGCAGACCAAATAAAGCATATCCTACTATTGTAATTAACCACAGATCAGAGCATGGTCTACATTCTGTACTACCAAATACAACACTCATGTTATGTTGACATTGTGAACAGAGAATGCCCATCTTATTGGACTCACAAAGAGAGAAATGATCTGTCACATTAAATAGTAGAGTGTCAATTTTACAGTTACCAGGAGGACAAACAGAGGCAAATCCCAACTTACTTTTATTGTCAGAAGATATATTGACCCAACCATTGACCAGAATATATTGTAATAGTTGTTGTAGTAATATTACATTTTGTAGAGGGTAACATGTCAACAATGAAACTATCACATACACACTCATCTTCTTTTAACATGAATCCATTGGACAAGGATGATCATAAAGTTCAGCTGACCAAGATGGTGGACTACCTGGTTTTGCAATGTTAAGCCTTCCATGTTTGAGTTCATCTAGTTTACTAAGGACATTGTAATGGATTTGTGTACAGTTACTTCCTGACAAAGGTACAAGTGTTTGTCCTTGTTTAAATATAATACATTTTCTGACAAATTATCTTGTTTATGGTGATAATTTGTGATAGAAAGAACAGCAGGAGAGTAAACAATGGTATCAGAATCATCAACAGCACACAATGATATAGTTAGTGTCTTACCAGCATAAGTGGTTAATGATATTAGGAATAGCATACAATTGTAAGCAGTTTTTGACCAATTTATATGTGTATCATGGTTAAGATGACAAGAGCATATTTTGACTGGTTGAGAAGACATTGGTTCCAGTCCATTGTTAAGAGACTTTGGTGTATCAAAATTTGCAATTTGATTTCCAATCAAAGTGGACTAATTCAAACTTATCATGTTGTGGATAAAGAAACAAACAGTTGTAGAGAGGAGTAGCATAAATGTTGTTTCCTGCAAGTCCTGCTATGTTCCCTTTAAATTTCAATATAATGTCTATATTGTGTAGGTCTGTTTTTTTTTAGTGTTAATTTGTATTACACATCTATGATGACCAGGGATCACTACATTATCACCATATATAGCTCCACCATATAATAAAGCACTATTGTTAAGGAATGTAGCATTCAGTGGTTCATGAAGAATAAGAAATGAAGAAATAGTTTGTATGGCAGCTTCCCATGATACCAGTATTCTTTCTAAAACAATAGTTGTCCTGTCATGTGTATATTGCTGTTATATGCTGCAATCATTGGAGAGTTATTTTTCATTAAAATGGACTGTTGCCCTAAATGTAACATTGTTCCAGTTAATTAATGTAAACCTGCAACTGTAGAATAGAGTGTATAAGTAGCAGCACCTTTATAACTAAATGTTATGTTAGCATCTTCTATTATTATAGATATATTGTTGTCTCTTAAAACAGAGTTGGTTACAAATGCATAAAGAGATGATCCAGATTTGTAAGCATATTTCTTATAAGTAAAACTTTTTTAAGTAGCAAGACAATTGATCTAGCTCCACAAAATTCAAAAATATTTAGATAGACTCCTCCTCCATATTTGATATGAGTAATTCATTTGCTGTACTAGCTTCAACACCACAATGAACCATATGGACATCATGTAAAGAAATAGGTGTCCAAACTGGCAATTCTTTAGTACTGCTAAAAGGACATGTTTGACACAAAGTTGAGATAATAGTAAGACATGCACCACCAATTTGATTAGTTGAAGGAAGAAGATATCCATTAAATACTATCAGTATCTGTCAGTAACAATTGAGAGTTGACCATACCATTATAAAATATGACTAATATATTTCCTGTTACTGTTCCACCATTACTAGAAAATATAACCACTTTGACTTGATAATCTAGCCAGAAATGACTGATTAAACAGTACTGTTAGACCACCAGCACCAACCAAAGGAAGACTACATATGTCATGTCCTATAAGATGTCAAGGGAGGTACATTTGGTATAATGTGTTCAAGTTCCATTGAAGATTATAATGTGACAATATAACATTAACAGGTGCCATATCAGAAGAGGTTTGCTGAGTGTCTTTAAACATTACAAATTACCACTACCAGCACAACCCAACATACTAGAATCAGTACAGTCACTAGCACCAGCTGTTCCTGCTGTAACTATAACAAGATTCATTAATGATGAGTTAAGAGGATTTAACATAAAGATAGCATATCCAATATAATTGGTGATGTTAACATGTTGTATTGTTATATTGTGACAATGGTTAAATACCAGTAATGCTTTCTGTTTATATCCTAAATGTGGGTGGGTGTCATTAAAGAATGTCAACAGCTGACTTTGTTATTGTTGCTCCACATCCAGTAAACTCTAAGTTTTTCTAAAGTAACACTGGATATATTGACAAAGCCAAAACCAGTAGTTGAATCATCTTGTAATTGACATTTAATTGATGATTTCCCATCAGATCCCACTCCTTTTAATGTAAGATTACTAACATTTTCAATAAGACAGAAGCTCATGTTATGAAGTATGTAGTTACTTTGTGTCAAATGAAGTGTCAAGTTATTTTGCAGTGGTATATTATCACTACATAACCAGAACCAAAGTTGATTACTTGTATTAATTTGGACAATATGAGTAGAAAGTGGTTTAGGAAAGTTTAAAAGAATAATAAGAGAATAACCATATCATACTATGAAGTGATGCCATTGTTTAATGACAATATCCTATAAGGAACAATGAGTATTATTAAATAATATGACCCTAAAACCTACATGCGTATACCTTCTAAGAATCTAGTGCTTATAAAATAAAGCCAATGTATATACAATATATGTTTACTCTTCATGTCAGAATATGATTATTGATTGTTTATATGAAAACTCAATAGCTATATTAATAAATTCACTCACAAATCTTCGCTCCTTGATCTTGATAGATAATTAATTTGAATTTCTGTCTGCATCAACTACTGAGCCTTTAAAAAAATTTTTGATATAAAAACAAGCTGTTAGTAAATATATTCATGACAAAATATGTTAATTAATGCTAAAGACAACACTATCAGTTTATTTGTCATTTTATCTAAACAACATGTAAAGACATATATATACATAGGATTATTTCAAATAAAGTCTAATATTTTATATGTAACATAAACTAGTGTATAGTCTATAATATTTGTTGTAGTAACTATAAATTAACCTAAGTGATCCCTAAAACTATAGCTATGTCTGACTTATCAGGTAAACATGTAGAGATATAGTCAAACTGACATATTGGAATATAACACATATATATTAGGACTTATACAGATGTTACTGTAATTAGAAATGTTATATTTCTATTTAAGGTATCAATAAACATCTGCTATCACAACAACCAGTCAACTATAATGTGTTAACAGTAGAGTTCTAGAAATAATCCAACTGACAGACTGAATTAAAACAAACTAGACACATCTACATATATTTTGGACACAGTTATACAGATGTTACTATAATTAGAATTATTGTTTATGTTCTATTTAATTCATCAGTAAACATCTGCTATATATGACAACAACCTGTCAGTGTTATAATGTTAACATGTAGAGACATAGTACTGAATCAATACACAGTTATTACAGATATTATTATTAGATGTATTAATCATGTTGATAATAGATACCACTTGTAACTACTCACATGAATGACAATATGAGGAGCATGTAAAGACATACATATACATGAGATTATTTGAGTATAGTCTAATATTTTATATATAACATAGACTAGTGTATAGTCTTTATTATTTGTTGTAGTAGCTGTAAATTAATTAATAGAGTGTGAGTGAGATATATGATGTGTTTAAGAAAAGGAATATATTTTATAATACAATAATTAGTCCAAAAAACATGGGAAACATCAAATATTAATAAAACTAACTTGCTAATACACATACACTTCCTACCATCAAAACAAGTTACTTAGTCACTGAAAGTCACAGGTTGACAGATTGCAGTGTGATGAACTCATCACTACATTTGAGTCATGTTCCTTTTTGATAGGAGTTAGTTTTTGTCAATAGGTAGGTTTTCCAATCTTTAGGTTGTGTTCATTTTTCATAATTGCACTCATGTGAAAGATACAAGAATAAAGGTAGCATAATTAGTTTAGTTTATGTAACTTAAACTTCATTACTACTGTGTGTGTGTGAGTTATATACTATGTATATCACCTTCTCTAGTTTCAATAATGTGCGATCTATTGCTACAATGGTTACAATGATCACAACATGACTAGCATATCATTTATACAGTCAATAAAGCTCATGTACATTACCTCAACACTGATGTTGCATTGGACTATTGAAAAAGCAGTATGCTATTGTTCTCATATTATTTTTCCTTTTTTCATACATGTATTGTCTTTAGATTATGAAGAAGAGAGAGATCACTTACATATGATTATTTCATAATCATAGACATATACAGGATTTAATGGGTACCTTGGGCAGAGTTATTAAGTGTATGTTATTAATCATTAATTTTTATTATTTTTACTGTGGTTAATCAACCAGCTTATTAACTGCTTTAACCATTATATTATAACCGTATAAACTGATTTCGTTAGGGTAAGTGATTTCTGGATTTTCGTGACTGTTAGCAAATTCTACGACTAAGTTATTTAAGTTGTCCAATAAACGAGAAGGAAGATCTCTCACTGTGGACAATAGAGATAAATTATCAAGTCTCTATTATAGTATCATCGACTGAAGATATGTTTTAATTCGAGAAAGTAAGGAGAAACTGCATTCAACTCTAGCATTGAGATACCAAATGTCATAGGTATGTAGCACAGCTTTCTAAGGATGGGGAAAGCTCCTCCAACTGGAACTAACATTATAAGAAGACTGAGAACTTGTTGTTGGTCTCCATGAAGTGTTGTGGAGCTTCTAGCAATGTACTTCGCGCAAAGCAATCGGAGAGATGTTATAGTGCGTTAAAAGTGGCATCATTAACTCGACTTAGAGAAAATGATTGGACATTGATCAAAGAGTATCAATTGCTTTCATCAAGACAATTGAACTTTCACTGAATGAGTCCCTCATTTCTGAGACAATCAGGTCAATTTTTGGATTGTAAATACTTACCTTGCAACTTTCTGGTAAGGAAACATGACCAGCAAGATCTCTTATTCCTATGTTATCTGCTGTTAGTAGAGCATCATCAATTGTATGTGGAGAGTTGTCTCTGTCATCTGGGCCGGGATAAATCAATGCCAATTTTGTTGTATTGTTCAAAAGCAACTTCTTCCTGCCACAACAAATTCCAGTGACATTCTAACTGATTGTTGTAATGATGTCAATGATTGCTTGAATGAGACTGACAGTACTACCAAGATCTGATGATTCAGCTTGTAGTATACCAGAAAGCTTAGCAGATACAGTGAAAACCTTATTATATATACTAAACTGAGTATGAATTTCAGACCTCCTTTAGTTCCAGTTGGCTTCAATTGATGTTGTAGACTAGTCAGTGTGTTGATAGTGTAGTTACTGTCTAACATCAATATGACCAGTCATTATATCATTTGTACATGTACATACTCCATCAAGTTAAGTTGCCTTTTCTTATGCTAGCTAAATCATTGTCCTAATTTTTAAAGCTGGCTTGGCTCACTATTTAATCAATTTCATACATATAGAAGTTGCTACAACATATCAATATTATTATAGAAAGTTCTTGCTCTAAAAAGTTCCTGTACTGGTTCAGGCCCTATTAGCAGTTCTCAATCTACATCAAACAATCCCACTGAAGGTAGGTATTTGCATAATTTCATCTTAAGTCTAGCACCTTCCCAACCAGTATCATGAAGGTACTGTTATATTATACTGTAATTAGATTGCTCATTGTTTACAATGCCTGAAGAGCTAGAGAACAGTTTAAATGAAGGTATAGTGTTAATTTATTGAATTTTAGTTTATATACCATATCAGGTGCTGCAGGTATCTCCAAGTCTTGAATAGGTTAGTTTGTCTGTTATCTTCTATATTATTCATTGTTATAATCTAACCTATGGTACTCAGTCTCAGACACGTTCTTAGTCTCAAGAGGCAACCTCTGTCAAGTCTTGTAGTGAAACTCTCTAAAAAACACATTTCTCGGAAGCAGAAACTAGTTTGCTCTCTAAGGGCTTGTCATTCTGCCCTACACTTGTTAAACTTGACAGAGGTAGGATTGAAACTGACTTTCGAAAAAATTTTTTTAGAAGTCTAAGACTACACGTATTCATCCTCAACATGGAGACAGAAAGTGATCCTATCCTTCCTTTTAGACCTATGTCTACCTGGATGCCAGAAAGGATAGAGATGAGTGTTTAGAGTCTCTTACATTATCACAGTTAGGACATGTTTCTTTCTGAAGTTTGGCTCAGAACCCTGATTAAAAAAGACATAACAATCTTTCCAGGGAAGAATCCAAAGCACTAAAGGACCTGATAAGTAGAGATAACATAGTCATTACGAAAGCAGATAAAGGATCGCATCTGAAGAGAAACCATCAGGTTTGAAACATTGTGTGAAATAATAAATTCTTTATTAGCATCTGTAGTTGTTGCCTCTCTATCTATTTATTCTTATTTATTTTGTCTTTTATTAAAATGTATAAATTCAATTGTTCTCTTATATTTTTTTGTTTTTTCATACATGTATTTCCATTAGATTTGAAGACAAAAGAGATGACATACACATAACCATCTACTTTTTCGAATAACACCTCCAAACTCTCAAAAGGTACAACCCAGAATACTGTTGCTTATTAATCACCTTTGTACTGGTAAATGTAATGACTTTAGATAGTTATTAGGTAAATAGAATAGTTACAATTTACATTTAGTAGACAGCACAACTTCTTTACAGCTGAAATTCTCTCTCCGGTGTTTATTCTTCTTGATATTTAGATAATGTTGTCTCTGTGTATATAAGTATATACCAACTTCCTCATACAAGTTCCATTGGCTCACTGTCAGGTATATAACAGAGCATCTGATTAGTGTGCAGAATGTCCTATGTTTAATACCTTCCTCAGGATTTTTTCTGCTTGTATGAAACAAGTGAATCTCAAAGACTTCAAGTCAGCTCTCTCTCTCTCCTTAGTATGAAGCCCAGTGGAACAGTCTGACCTTCAGGGCATGGCTCAGTGGGAAAGTCCAAACTTCCGGCTACACTTCATATAGTTATTGTATTAAAATATGCTGATCTCAAGCTTTTCTGTCTTAGTGACTCAGCCTGCTTAATGACGACAACATATTTACATCAAACTTGGCAATAATATATTGGGCCAAATTTAGTCCATCACCATCAATGGAACTACCTACCTAAGATTGCTTGAATAATTCCTCACATTCTGTGTGTGATGCTGATTTCTCACCAGCTTTAGGCTTTAATGTTCTTAGGTGAATGTTATTCGAGCTCAATCCCAGTTTTGACTATCAATTCTATTTTAAATACCAGTCTCATTTTACTGCAGGTTAGAGTGGCTACTAACATAGTGAGATCTCAATAACAATAAACGGGATAGTTAATTGTTACCTTATAATATGTACATATAACAGATCTATGTTGTAGTAATTGACTGCAGATTGGCGAAGTTGAAGCATTCTCTCACAAGACATATTTAGGTAATCACTTTTAAATTATGGCAATTCCATCATATCTCTCTCTCTCTCTCTCCCCCTCAGCTAATCCTTTACTAGTAGACATTGTATTTCTTTGTCCATACTACTTGTCTTTAATATACAGGTTGTTACAAGTGAGTATTTCTGACGATAATTTCATATGTCCTGTCCATTACAATATTATTAGAATCTATTGAGGGATAATGACATTTCATATTCATCCATCATCAGTCAGTTTAAGAGGATGTCCTCAGTGGTATGTTGGACATAAATTGTTTCATCCATGTTTGATGTTCATCATAAGGTTTTTCTTCAATGATGTTAGTCAAACATCAAAGTTATTCATGAAAGATATCAACTGTGGTAATACTTTGTACTTCAGTGATAGCCTGAGAGTGGAGCAATTGTTATATTTTCTTTTAATTAAATTGAACCTGACTGTTGTATGTGAAACTAGCTCTCTGATACTTAAAATGGAACAGTATATTACTTCTACTGTTAGTCTCATATGCTACACCACATCCCTAGGATTTGGGTATGAGGCTAGCTAGTACTAATAAGTACTTATCACATTTACAATGAATGAATACAATGCTGTATGATGACTTTTATATAAGTACAGTTCCCTACTATTTAGGGATGTAGATATAGTATTTAGTATAGATTAATTAACTTAGGTTTAATATATTATATTGGGGGTACTAGATACGTAATATAGATATCTTATTATGAGTATTATTTTTTTATAAAACAAACAAATTGTTAAAGCAAGGAATCAAACTAGAAATTCTTATCATAATTATCTTTATTATTGGATTATTAGATCACACATACTTACTATTACAAACTAATTGATAAACAATTACAATGCAGACTGTCAGACCATGTAGTTTTTGGAATGATAATGAAGTCACAGACTAGCACTTATTGGTACAATCCACAACACGACCATTATCAGGTATAGTACACGAAATGCTGACAATATTAAATGTACGTATAACTGTCCTGCATCGAGTGTAACAGTAAGTAGGATGGGGAGTGTAGGATAAGGATGAGCTCTATCATTAGATAGTAGTATAGTGTGACATACACAGCCTCTCACATGTAGCCCTTCAAACTTGTGACTGTTTTACATCATAGCACACATATATATGCATACAGTCTGCAATGTAATCGTCACTAAAATGTGACCTGATTTGTGAAAAGGGACCACTGTTAAAAACCCTCAAAAAACAGTTTTGGTATACATAATTTACCACGAATAGTTTAGCATATATAGCAACTGTATATATAAAAAACTGCTTTGAGATGTTTTAACAGCGGTCCCTTTCATAAACCAGGTTACAAATGTTTTGCCAGAAATGGTCCTTTATTGCAAAAATCAGTCACAAATAGTTTGATGTCCTCAAAGCAAACCTCTCCTACTAGTATGACATTGTACCATCCTTGAATAAAGCTTCCAATAGGTGTTTGATAAAGTGTAACTATATTCCTAAGTTGTCATTTTTAAAAAAGACTTTTAGCTCTTAAATAGACAATTATTCAAAATACTGTCATATTTGAGGCCACAAAGCACTTCACCCTTGAGATCTACCCTTTTTATTTTTTTCTGTTATTCAAACCTTTCATATCTCTTCTATCAACATATATTATCAGTCAGCTTGAGGGGGTACAACAGGGTGACCCCTGGGACCCCTTTTATTTGTTTGGTCCTTATCTCAGCAGTGAAATATGGATTTCATGTCTTTTATCTAAATGATGGACTCTTTGAGGGCAGAGAGTGAACTGTTAAAAGACTTTGAGTTTAGAGGAGACTACACTTGACTTACGCCCTCAACTGCAAGGAGACATTAATATTTATAGAGGGCCTTGGGATTACCCTAATGTCCAACTTAAGTCTGCCAATTTTTATTTTTCATACACTGGAGCTTCACAAAAATCAAACTTAAAGAAAAATGTAGTTATATATACAGCAAACTGTTAATACCATTAAATAGCTCCAGTTTAACAAATTTCTTGGATGATCCCAGTATATGACTGTAATGCCCAAGCGACTTTGCTTCAGCAAAACTCCAGTTAAAATTATTACTTAAATATTGAAGCTATTTACCATAAAAGATTCAAAGTCAATTATTACTTACCTTCTATTGACCAGTACACTTCATTATATAGTAGTACTCTACCCTCTCCATGACCAAAGTAATATTGGGAAATTAAAACACATTCAGTAATAATAATTTATCAAACAAATATTGCATAAGGTGACAGTTATAAGTCTAGTAATTATAAAATCAATTTAGCAGCAGTAAGATGTACTTCTTTGACTACTATGCTGTTGTCTTCATTTACACTGGTTTTTTCTAAATGTATGAGTATTGAGAGTTTAAGTGAATTGAGCTTTTTTAAAGATGTAAACTTGGCATTTCTAAAGACTTCACCTTTACCTCCTTCTTGAGAGTATAACTTGACTCTTCATACCTGTTGTATATCACTGTTGTTACAGTGATTTGGCATATGACTTCTTCACCTAATGTGGGTAATGATGAGACAAATGAAGTTCTGAAAATTAGATTTCTTTTTGTCCATTGTAATTGTGATCTTGTTTGACCTCCAATAGCTAATATATTCTTACTAATTGTTTCCTCTTTAATATCGATAGCTATATCCAATGGTGTGCTGCTGTCAACAATAATATTAGGATGAGAACACCATACATTAAAAGTGTCTCTGTTATTAAAGACCATCATTTACCACCTTTTACTGCCAAAGAATAAGGGAGTCAATCCAAAAGTACTTTCTTGTTTATTGACATCAGCTCCAACTTGTAGAAGAAATCCACTATATCACATGTCCCCAATGAGGATGCCTATCATGAGAGTGGAGTGAGACCAGTACCAGTGGAGTATCTGGATCTGACTATCTACTGGACTATCTAATGTCTTCCTACACTGCATTTACATCTCCTTTCACACATGAGTCTAGTAGTTCTCTTTGGGTTATTAGTGAGGTGTGTAAGCTTGTTTGATAGTAAGGTAATGAGAGGTAGAGAGGCCACCAGAACATGATGTTTACTACTGCTTTTTCAATCTCATCAGTAGTGGTTCAGCTTTATCTAAGAACATATTAACAAGGTCTCTGTTACCACTAAAAGCAGCTAATGAAAACGCTGTTAATCCATTGTATGATATTATATAGAGGATCTGCAAATGACTGTAGTAAACCATCAGCTACTTTCAACATGTCCTTTCAATACTGGCTAGCATTAAAGCAGTGTAATCCACTACTCTTATCTTCACATCATGTCTACAAGTTCTTTTAAAAATTGCTTCAACAACCTGAGTATGACCATTTTCACTAGCTAGCATCAGGGCAGAAACTCCTTTTTGGCTTCTGAATATTAACTGTCTGCATCCTCTTGAGTAGTTGTTTCAACAACCTCAGTGTGACCATTTTGACTAGCAACCATTAAGGCACTCCATCCTTCATTGGTCTGAATATTAACATATGCATGCTCTTTGAGTAGTTGTTCTACTACCTGGGTAATGACCATATTTACTAGCTATCATTAGGGCATCACACTGTCTTTGTTCTGAGATTAATATCTGCATGTTCTTTGAGTAATTGTTCAATGATCTGGGTATAACCATATTTACTACCTAGCATCAGGGCATCACACCTTCTTTTTGTTTCTGATGATTACATTTGCGTGTTTACTTGAGTAGCTGTTCAACAACCTGGGTATGACCATTTTGACTAGCTAGCATTAGGGAAGTTCGTGCTTCTTCGTTACAAAGATTAATATCTGCATGCTCCTTGAGTAGCTGTTCCAACGACCTGGGTACGACCACTTTGACTAGCTAGCATTAGGGAAGTCGTCCCCTCTTTGTTCTGAAATTTAACATCTGCATGCTCTTTGATTAGCTTTCAATGACCTGGGCAATCAGCCATAGTGTACTAGCTATCATTAGTGGCAGTCCATCCATCATTGGTCTGAACATTAACATCTGCAATGCTCTTTGAGTAGATGCTCAACGAACTGCCATTTGCCCTTTTGACTAGCTATCATTAGGGCAGTCCATCCATAATTGGTTTGAATATTAACATCTGCATGCTCTTTGAGTAGATCTCCAATGACCTGGATATGACCTTTTTGACTAGCTATTATTAGGGCAAGTAAATCCACCCTTTATTATCTTTGATGTTGACATTACATCCTAGCTTGAGGAAAATTGTATAGCTTCAATATGACCAACATTTGCTGCTTGAAGAAGAGCTAAACTCACAAGTGAAATTCATATTCATCTTCTTCAGAATTGTTCACCATTAATTGTTAGACCAAAGATACCAATGAGACCATAAATTGTAGCTTGCTTTGAGCATAAGCTATAAGACACTCAGCATTTGATTCATAGACAATGTACTTAATGTTAACTGGAGCCTGCATGAAATCTCAATATGCTTTAAAATAGACTGTTTTGACTTGTAGGTAGTAAATGTCCTATTAGTAAATAAAGTTTTATATATTCACTTCATCCCATGTACTATTTAATGCAATATAGATTTGAGGCATGTTTGATGGGATTTGTATGATGGGAAAGTATATCTTTTTAAGGTCATCTCTGAGGTTTTACTGTAGACGAAGAACCGAAGACTTTTACCTTTAACCTTATGTTCTTTAAGCTGACTGACAAGGGTCTTTGTCTCCAACACCATTTATCATTAGAAAACTGTTCCGATCATATCCACAATCAAGCCACAGTCTAAGAAGTCCAAAATATGGATGTAGTTTCTTAAGAAGCTCATCTAGTAGATGACCATTTATTAAGTTCCCCAACCCAGTTCATTCGTGTTCATCCATCGACTAAAGTCCCTAGTACTAGTTGTTGATGTTTAGTTTTATGATCTAGAGCTGATGAACAGCTATCATTTAATACAGTAAAGTTTTTTTTTATCAAGGCATTCTAAAGAGGTTGGAGCTCTTCTTCGTTCCTTTCCTTCTCTAACACAACTGTTTTAGTACAAGGTTCTTGATGATCTAACATGAAGAGATGACATAATCTTACTTGAAATTGCTACAATGATTTATAACATACATTGAGAAATAGTTGTGTTAAGGTTTTTGATATACTCTTGAAGCTAGAGATCTTCTTGTGACTTTTCTAGTGCAAACGTACATCCTGCCATGAGGCTTCAGGATCACACTGAGCCATTTTGAAAAAAGAGCACCTTTGTGTAGATCATTTTCTTTTCTTGTCACGTTTCAATTTCCTTAACATGCTCACTCTAATTCCAGGTAAGAAAGTGCCAAACTTTTGCCAATTGACTAGAGGTATCTAGTAATTCTATTAACTGGTCATACTTTGGTCTACAGACAAGGCAGAATCCGATGCCATATTAACAACTATAGCAGTAAGGGCCACAATGAGTCCAGCATTCAAAACTTCCTGACCATAATTATTATTAGCCACACACCCCTGATTATGACATGAAATTGTAAACAATAATAATTCAGAAGTGACAGATTTGCCAATTGACTAGCGTAGCTAATAATGTCTATTAACTGGTCATACTTGGGTCTAACAGACCCATAACGGATTTGATGACAGTGGCTCGTCTTTATAATGTGACAACTGACAGCAACTCCCTGGCAACGTGGGGAATATGATATCTGTCCATCATATTGTTTGAAATATATATATAACATAATCAGTGTCAATTTTTGAGGAATAATAATCTCCTTAAGCCAAATAGTTATATTACTAAGAAGATGTACTACATTGTACTTCTAGCTGTGGTCATATCACAGCTGAAGTCACCAATTTAGCAGTACAAACCCATTGAACTATTTAAACTTATATGGCAGCTGTAAGTCATGGCTTTTGAAGAATACATATAATATGTGGGTGCTAATTGTAGTTATTCATATGACCTTGGTCTATTAGAATTTTCAGTGTTGATGTAAACTATGAAGTGGGCACTAGAATATCTTCTGATGCTACACAACACTCTCCGAACAATCATTGTGGCCAACAACTGAAAACTGTAATAGAAGGAGATTAGTTTTGATAACACAAGTTATATCTGATATAAACGCTTTATCAACTATTAGAAAATTTAATAAAAGGCATGGGGATAAGATCACGTCAAATATTTGGCAAAAAAGCAAGTTTGTTCACATGCCACTGCCTATACTATAGACAGCGCATTTGTTAACATAACATGACATGTCATTGTGTAGAGAATCTGCAAGTCTGGGGACGATATGCCTTGTCACACTTAAATTTCATTCAACCACTCCAGTCAACTTTCTGTGAAAAGACTCGTTGTTGTCAATTCCTGTAAGCCAACTGAAAGACAAAGAAAAAAGTGTTATTCTCAGATAGCATGCGAGTTTCTTGAAGAATTGGATTCTTCTCTTTGGCTATCATCTAATTCACTCTCTTCAACTATTAATTTAAGATCGGCCATTGTGACTTCTTAAAATCGTCAAGTGTTCAATGAAATACTGTTATGACAGACACTACTTTGTGAAAATTTGCTTATGCAGAAAATGCATCAAATTTTCTATCAGATCCCACTCCTTTTAATGTAACATTACTGAACATTTTCAATAAGACAGAAAGGTCCATTTTATGACAGTATGGTATTATTTTGTGTCAAATTAAGTGTCATGTAATTTTGCATGTAGTATATTAATCACTACATAACCAGAACCAAGTTTAATTACTTGTATTAATTTGGACAATATGAGTAGAAAGTGGTTTCATAAATTTAAAAGACCATACAAGTATAACCACTGATTCATACTATGAAATGATGCCATTCTTTATATGATGTCCCTACAAACACATACAACTATCGAGATTTTACAGTGTATTTGGGGTGGCGAGTTATTTTAGCCACTCCCCTCATCTTTTCCTGACCACCTCCCCTTCTGCTAAAAGTTTAGTGTTTTTTTATTATATATATTCTTTATTGTTTCTTTTCAATAGTGAGTACGCATAAATAAATGTTAAATGTTGTTTGAAAGCTAAAGCTTCCTTAGGAGAAGCCAACCCGCCTATGCCTTCGTGAGATCATGATACTAATGAACTAATATGGGTTGACATAGATGGCAAATCAATCATTTTTCTTAAGGTTATCTGATGGCCAAATCTAGAGTTTCAAGTTTCTGAAAAAAGTAAGTGCTGCTATGTTCTTGTAAAAGTGGCAAAAATATTGTGGCACTTATTGGGAAGAAGATATGTCTTGTGGATCATGGGTGGTATCGGGTTACGGGTAATTGTAATCTATGCATATGAAAAGAGTGTATTTGTGTTTTTTTATATTTGTAGGAAAAATGAAAATGAAAAGAAAATATGTGTTCATAAAATGGAACCTGATAACCCATAACAACAGATTTAATGAATGCTAATGTGTGACAGGATTGGAAGAGGGGAGCGCTTTGCTGAACATTGGTCTAGCAATGTCTTATTAGAGAATGTGGAAATTATATTCCTTTAATGAGGTAATCATAACATCTCAAACCTGTTAAGTTAATCTGACCTTAGCAAAGTGAACTGTGATCACTGAATGTTTTTATATTTATATTATCCCTTCCACCAGTTATTCATATCTCACAAAAATAAAAAAATCTTACAAAAAATTTAAATGCCAGTACTGCCACATATTTTTGCTTATTGATAATAATTTGTTAACACTACTAGAAAGACAGGTACCTGACATTACATAATTGTTAGAAATGAATATCTTGGTGGATCTTTATAAGCCAGATAAAAGATAAAAGATAAATTTGCGATTGAAAACCAAAGGTCAGTCAATTTAACACAAAGAGACTATAGTGATACATTAGATTGTAAATGGTGTTATTATGACCAATTTGACCTGTCTAGTAATTTTTTGGTTATAGTTTCATAAGATTTGTTTTAGCGTACTGTGACTGAAAAATTGAATTACTACATTGCTTGAAAAACTAATTTGTGTAGTTTACTATCAGCTGTCTTGTTGTTAGGGGGAAAGCTTTTGGGGGGGGAATTAGTGTTCTTTTTTGACTTGATTATTATAATTTTATATGTTAAATATTCATGTAACACTTCATGTTTTAAGTCTTTACATCTAACTTACAATCACTATATCTGTCCATCTAAACTCCTTCACTCTGTCAATGTCTCTCTCTGTCCTTGTCCGCTCATTTTCTCTCTCTCTCTGTGTCTAACCTGTCTCTTTTTCGTCTCTCGAAACTCTATTTATAGAATCCTTACAACACATCTATCAATATCACCATCTCTAATGGCTATATCACTTGGAGTTTAGACTGGAGTACACTGTATTACATTGGGGTTGAGGTGGCTCTATACCTGGTGAAGTAGTGTATTCATTTTAAATAACGATGAATTATCTGGAAGTTTTGTCTGACCAAAAGGGTCATAAAGTGCGAAATAAAGATGTATAGGGCACATACATGTGTGATTTTTCATTGGGAATACCTGATGGTATGTGTACACATTAGTGAAGGAATGCTTTAAGTATTCAGCAGCCCAAAAACCGTGGTAAGAAATGTTACAAGATGGGATCACGGGTAAACTGGAAAGAAAGTGGGGATAAGAGCCATGATTACTTGTACCACGCATCATAAACCTACATCGTGTTGTTTTGGTGTCCTAACTATTGATATTCTATATGTCACCACTGCAATATTCAATGCTTCTCATCCAGAGAGCTGGCTCAATACCCTCTCTCCTGCTCTATATTTGCTGTGACAGGGCTGGATAATCACAGTCT
This sequence comes from Gigantopelta aegis, assembly GCF_016097555.1. Classification (NCBI taxonomy): domain Eukaryota; kingdom Metazoa; phylum Mollusca; class Gastropoda; order Neomphalida; family Peltospiridae; genus Gigantopelta; species Gigantopelta aegis. The sequence goes on along the minus strand of NW_024532966.1, from coordinate 13,808 downwards.
TACCTCCTTGTACTTTTGATGATTCAATTGTTTTAATTAATTGCATGGACTTTATTGCTAATATTATTCATGAATACTGTTAATTAGAACGTTGGGCCACGCACCTTACCTAAAGTTTCGGACTTAGAGATTCTTTTACATATACTGTCTTCCAAGTGAGTTCAACATTATAGTGGAGGTCCTGTATTAAACTCTAGCACATGCATGATAAGTCCTGAAGTCAAGTGGTGTTTGATGCCAAAGCCTTGCTTGGCAGGGGTCTTTATTATGAATGTAATGACGATGAGTTGATTTGGGTGGATGTACTTTGCAAAACAATCAATTTTTAAGTTAAGTATAGCTGATGGAAATAATAAATTGTTCAGTTTTAAATTAGCCAACCAGTTAGTGCTATTCCTTGTGAGAGGTCCAAATGTTGTTTGCTCTTATTGGAAGGAAGATCTGTCTCATGGATCGAGTTACTGTGTAGTACTAAAATAATATATCTTACGTATTAAATTTATAACTTTTCATATTAAGTAATAACCTACAATATCAAGCAATGATATAGCCAAACACAAATGAATTGTAGGCAAGGTTTCCTGGCATGCAATGGATAATGTTTGCATAATTAATTAATTCATAAGGTTGGTCAATTTTTGTCTTGTACATGGGGCATTGTTTCCTATAGCAGTAAAGTATTAATGCTTTTCAGTAAATTGTAACAATATAGGTTCAGAAAGCCTCACACTAAATTCAAGCAGGAGTTGTTTTTAATTCTAAAATTTACTTCTAGTCCAAACCCCGGCAGGTCTAGACCTAACTTAACACTATTTGATTCAATATCATTACACATATACAAACTGCTCCAACAACATTTCTACAGGTAATTTAAAGGAACTATATACTGTAGAATGAGTATAAACCCAGATACAGCTATTCAATGAAGCTAAGTGTGGACAGATGGGAAGACTTTGTTGTGGACTAGAGGTCCTTGAAATCCCTCCGGTGTTTTTTAGAATAAACCAAGCAAAGTTATACTGCATATATGGAGGTACTTAGATTGCCCATAATCATGAATACTGAGATTAGAATTATTATTTGGTCCTAGTTACCCTAAAAGACCAAGTAATCTTATATTACTTTTCTAATGGACTAGCCGGGAGTATAGATTGGAGGACCATGTATTACATTGACACAGCAACCAAATAAAGTATATTCTTTCCAAATATGCTGAAGCCATCAGGGAGTTTATCCACCAAAACTCATAACTAGATTATGCTACTGACTTGTCACGTAGGATGGCCTGATGGTATTGTTAGAGATGGTGAGGGTAGGCTATGGATTTCAGACTTCTTTGGAAATGGTCGTGTTACAAGATGGAAATCCTCAGACAGAGAGAAAATTGATGCAGATTCCCTACATTCCAACAACACCGCCCAACATCATGTTGCTTTGGAGGCCTGACTATTGATATTTCTGTATGTGACCTAGTCCATGTGCAGGAATTGAAAGTGATTAACTATCTCAATATCCTCATTCTGGTGCTATAGTTGCTGTTCACAGGAATTAATTGTTAAAGGTTTAACCTCCTTTGTCAATTCAATGACTCTAAAGGGTTGACAGATATTCGGAAAAATACTTTTGTTGATTTTTGTGGTGATTCAGTAACTATGAATAAGTTCCTCAAAGAGAGGAGGGGAAATTATCTTCAATTATTTGTTGCTAGGTGAAGTGCAGGCATTGTTTTTCGCAAGGTGGAGTTAGAAAACGACTACTCCATTTTAATTTGCGGTTTCCATATTCATTTTGTTACAGTGACTAATCCCCAAGTCATTGTGTGTGTTAGATACCAAGTCCATTAATTGGAGGAAGGTCCTCACTTATGATTGTGATAATAATGAACTGATATGGGTCTATATAAATGGCAAATCAATCAATTATCTTACTTTATCTGAGGCTAATAACAAACCTTTCTGTTTCCTGGAACAGGGGTGCTGCTATGTCCTTCTAAAATGGTAAATGTTTGTAGCCGTTATTGAAACAGTAGATTTCCTTGTGGATCGAATGTACCTGGTAATGGACAAAGGTACTATAATATAACATAACTTTACATTTGTAGGTGAACTGAGGAACTGTGTTCTGTGGAACCTGATAACCAGACAATCGGATTCAATGATGCTAAGTGTGACATGATGGGTAGACTATGTTGTGACAATGGTTCGTGAAAGGCCCCAGGATGTTCTACCGAGAGAAACAGGCAAGCTGTATTCTTATACGGAGGTAATTACCATTTAAATAATAACACAATATTTATCAATTGATTAGTTTCAGCAATAAAAGACCATGTCCCAGACATTTCTGTCTCAAATGGTATCACTTGGAGTTTAGATCTGGAGTACATGTACTATATTGACTCAGCACCTAAAAAAAGTATATTCTTTTCAATTATAATGAAACAATGGAAGCTTGTCTATCACAATGTCAGTTATAGCTGAATGCCACTGTGATCCTTCACGAGGACTACCTGATGGTATGTGTACAGATAGTGAAGGAATGTTATGGATTGCAGGCTTCTATGAGGTGGGCGTCATAAGGTGGAATCCACAAACAAGGAGGTAGAATTTGATTAAAGTTATGAAAGTATTCCCGCATTACGGACCGACATCGTGTTGTTTTGGAGGGCCTAAATACGATATCCTTTTACGTGACCTCTGCCTCTCAAAATGCTACTGTTGATGAACTAGCTGCAGTACCCTCACTCTGGTGCTATATTTGCTTCACAGGATTAGGGTGTTACAGGTTTACCTCCTTGTCTATTTGATGACTCCATGTGCTTGAGATTATCAATTGTTAACCTCTATTGTATTTCATTATTGTCATTTATGACCATTTTTCTAAATAACCACCTGATGATTTTATGGTAATGGGTCTCCTAGGTAACATGAATCCCTCTTTTGTGTATTAACTCCAGATTATCCAGTGGATATGTTAGTCTCCTCACATCTGAACCTCATGCTGTTACACTGTAATGTTTAGGGTTTAGTGGGAAGGGCATTGTGAATTATTACAAAATATGCTGATCTATGCTGTCCCAACTACGTAGATAAATAAAACCATTAAGGTTGGGTTTGTGTTGGGTTATCAGTTATTACAATATCTTTACATTTTAAAAAGAGAAACTAGATAATCAATGACAGAAAGGAATACATATGTATCCTAGTCCTAACATTACACAAAATATTACTACTGCCACCAGCCATAATATTCTGTAAAGGAAACATTAAGAAATATAAAGATTGACAATGTTTAAAGGATAAGTGGCAGTTATTCGCTTCTTGCTTTTTTTAGTGCATATCCACTAGTCAAATAATAAAAATGTGAAAAGTCACTTACTTGAAATTGCCTGCTTGGTTGAAATCCTGGTATTTTGTTTTTTGCTTCAATTCTCTTGGTTTTATCGTCCATGAACTTGATCTTTTCTCTGTTACCTATATAGAAACCATGTTATTTAAAAGACTATGTATAATAAGACAATGAAGCTAACATTGCTTTTCACACTGTAGTAGTCTCCATAAAGGCCAAAATTTCCTGTCTTACAATTCTCAAAGTATTTTCTTACCAGAGATAGTCTTAATATATTATATCTTATATATATTTAAGACTTGTGATTTTGAAATAACTAAAAACCAGATACTACCAAATTACTCTAAAGTATCTCAAACCAAACATCTTTAAAAATATCTCTGAAAACACATAAATTAAAGCTATTTAAGTTGATCAATTTCCAGTGGGCAAGACAAGGTGGTTAAATGGACATGGTTTGTCCTTTGTTTGAAGTTGAACATTTGTTTTGGTATTGTGGAAAATGTCCTTGAGTCCAAGTACTACATTAAAGACTAATGCTTACAACAGCAAAATATATGCATAGACGTCTAAAGCTTTTCATTACAAATACAACATGATAACTATCATTTTACTTATTTCTCATGTAAACAACTCCATTTGAGCTTTGGTTTTGAAGATTGAAAATTTTGAAATTAGTTAGAATATTAATAGAATTAGAAACTAATAGGTTGACTTTACTAATGTATGTTGTATTCACACAATTATCATGCTACTTTGACATGAATTTTGTGCCATATTACTGATTGAGACTAACCCCATCAGATTTAGAGAAAACCCTGAACTGGTAAAGTGTGCTAGCCCATGCTCGCGTATACAGTACCAACATACCTAGCCTTTTCCTGTATTGGTCTACTTGCGACTTGGATTTGTCTTGGCCATCTTCTTGCCCATTTTTCATAAAGACGTCACGCCCCTTTAATTAACCTCAAATAACAAATTTTATTTTTATAAAGAAAACAATAAAGGTCTAGAATTTATTAATCCATCAATCTACACAATATTGCTAGTAGTATACTCATATGTTTTGCAAGTCAACATACCTACATGTTAAAAATTATCTACCACTTTTAGTAGTCGCAAGATCTAATATTGCTGCTACAGCAATGTTATCTATACTGTTATTATTCTTTTTATTATTATTACATTTTACAGAACACTAATAGAATTATAAAATGAGATGAATGCTAGTAAGTGATAGAAGTAAGAGGGTATTGAACTGAGGGCCTATTAGTAAGTCCTACTAATAGCCTAAGTGATGAATTGATTAAAGTGATTTAGTGAATTGTGAGGGAATGGAACAAAGAGAACATTTGCTGCATGGGCAAACAAAATGGACTGAGCAGTGGTTAGAGGGTCAACTTGTTGGTAAAATAGAACGTAAAAGAATTTGTTAACTGTTTCTTGATAGTGTTAATAGACAAAGGGTCTAGATCAATTGGGGTAAGGCATTGTCCACAGTCCTGGAATTTGATTAAAGGAAACAGCAATGGCGAGAGTGATTATTAGAGGAAATGGAATGATCATTTTATGGGAACTAGCAGATCTAGTGTCAGAAGAGCTAAAAGAAATAAGACTATGATATCATACAGCAATGAGAAGACTGGAGACATCTAACCATAGATTATCATATGTCATTTAGTTCCATGGAGAGCATAGAGGGCAGTATGTGAAGAGAGTGAGACGAGACTTGTAGTCAGAGAGGAAGTCATTTAAGATAAATATAGAAGCACGCCTTTGAATATTCTCTCAATTTTGGTAATTCCTTTATCAGATGGGGACGCCAGATTTGAGAGCCATAGAGAATCTGTGTCTAATAATAGAGATGTAAAGAGTCCTTTTGGTAGGATAGAGCTGGTATGATGGAAATGAACGGCATATGGGGCCAAGGTCTTATTTGCTTTGGCAGAAATATAGTCATAGTGGTTACTCCAGGACAGATCCCTGGACATTATAACACCTAGATCACAGTGACATACCATGTCAGAAATGAATCACCATTCAAATAATAGGTAGAAGAGGAATAAGGTGGAGAATGAGAAAATTGTAGAGCTGCACATTTAGTGGAGTTGTTAAAGGACAAATTCCATGCCACCACACCACTCTGACATGGATTTGAGGTCTTGCTGAAAAAGCAAGGAGTCATTTGGGGCACTGATAGGTCCAGTAATATTTGTGTCATCAGCAAACATAAGAATAATTGAAGAGGACACATTAGACGGCAAGTCATTGATGTAAATGATGAATAGGATGGGGCCTAAGATGCTGCCCTGAGGAACTCCAGAGATAACAGGAAGTTTGTCAGAAAAGGCCATTGTTGATAGAGACACCACTGAAAGGCAAGACAACAGGTATAATCGAAAAAACGTTCCCAGAGGCTACCTGTATGCGATGGACCAGAGTTTGAAATAAAAGCTCATTATGAGGGGAACTGTATCGAAAGCCTTTTGTAGGTCAAGATAGATACAGCTGTTGGGATCTCTGGTCCAAAGGAGTTGAAAATTGTACTCAGGAAAGAAGTAAACTGGTGAATAGTGGAACGGTGCTGGAGAAAACCAAACTGCAAATCGGAAATAGAGGAGGAGACATGATTGATAATATTGTTATACATTAGTCTCTCCCAGGACTTTAGAGATAGAGCACACCAAAAAGATAGTCTATAGTTTGGACTAGAGATTTGTCCCCTGATTTAAAAATAGGGATGATGCAGTGTAGATGCCATTCAGCAGGGATAGAGTGAAGACGAACACAGAGAGAGAAGAGGTGATAGGAGACCACATAGTGAAAGAGCACAGTACTTAAGAACATTAGGGCCAATACCATCAATACCCATAGCTTTGTTAGGTCAGGGCGCAAGGATTTCATATACATCACTCTCTGAGAAAGTAATCTCACTAATAGAGACACCATTTACTGGAAAATTCTTGCAGGGAGGGTAAAGAGTAGTTGCTTTCTGTAAAAACAGAGTAAAGTATTGATTAAATAAAATTGGCCTTTTCCATGTCAGAACTTGCTTCTGAGGAGGTCTGAACGAATAGTAGTAGTGGCAGGGAGTTATGTGTGGTTAGATAAACGCATGTAGTTGATAGATTTTGTAGTTTTATTTGTTTGGTCGAGAAAAAGGTGCGATAATTTTGCCTCAGCTATATCAGCTTGAAGGAGAGATTCAGATGAGCTAGATTAGATAAATTTTGAGGGGAAGGAGTTGATCTAGCTTTCTTACGAAGTGAGTGAACTTTATTCAAATGATTTTGGATGCTTGCAGTAAACCGTTGGGGGCGTTGGGTGCCTCGGAGTTTGACCTTAGGAACAAACAAACTCATGGCAGTTAAAAGTGATTGTTTGAGAGACATCCAACAGGTTTTCAACATCATTGAAATGAAAAATGGAATCAAAATTGTAATCAAGAAGATCAAGAAGAAAGACCATCCCAATCAGCTTTGGAATAGTCAATACATATCGGGGAGATATCGGAGGTTAGTACTAGGTCTGTGATTTGGCAATAGAAAATGATAGTATAAAATGATCAGTTTGAATACTTAGTCCTTGGTGAGGATGAATGGTGAGGTTGTTGATATAATTGTCGCAATTAGTCAAAACTATGTCAAAAATTCCCTTTGATATAATGTAGGGGCTGACACCAGTTGCTCCAGATTGAGATCAATGCAAAATTGCAAATCATGGTAGATGTGGGAGGAAGAGCCAGACCAGTGTATCCCAGTCTATGTCTGGGGCAATGAATTTTTCCTGTAGTGATAAATGTGATAATTTGCCAGAAGAGGAGAGTAGACAGATAAGATAATAAGTTCTGGAAGTGTAGACTTGACTAGAGGTTGGGTGAGGCGAGTAAACAACACAGAGGACAAAGGTAGAGAGGATCTTTTTTAATTCAACAGTAATGACTTCTAAGTTTGAAGGAGAGGAAAGAAGAATAACATTGAATATTGTGTATGTACAGCCAGAAGAACCCCCACCCACCCCTGGTATTCCTGTCTTTACATAAAGATAAAGTTGTTGGGCAGAAATTTCATTGGTCATATATGTAACTTGACAGCCAGGTTTCAGTGATGGCTAGATATCAAAAGGATGAGTAGACAAATGATTGGAATTGGAGAAGTTTCTTTACTAGGCTACATGAATTCCAGAGACAAATTTTTGAGATTGTAAGTTAGTCAGTCCTCGGAGGTACTAACCCTGGTTAAAAACGCCACTGGGATTAGAGGAGGGGAAAACTTTGATCAGAAAACTGAAGTTGGGGAAGGCATTAGATTCTTCTAAGGCTGGAGCATGTTCTTCTCTGTCTGAGGAGGTTCCTCTGGTTAGATGAGGCATCATCTCCAAGCTGAGGATAGCGCTGAAACATGAGATTGATAACTTGACCATGCAACTTCTTATTGATGAAATTATGTCAGTATTACACATAATTACATAGAGACATGAACATTATCTGCACTTTGTTTGAATTGAACTATAACACGGGCAGGAAGGTTGCGTGTATCATGCTCAAATAATATTATGATATTATAATTATATCTTCTCTCTTAGGCACAATAATTAGTGTCATCAAATTAAATGATAACGAGATAGAGCTATGACATGACACAGCAGATATACGCACCTGTAGAGGGTACTGAGCTAGTTCATGTCACCAGTAAACATTTTAGGATGCTGACACTTGTCATATAAAGGATATTGTATGTACATGATGTTTATCCTGTTTGCTGGGATAGCAACCTCCATCAGCTTCTCTCCCTGTTTGTGGATTCCACAACATCATAATCGTGCTTCCAAAAACTAATGAACAAAAGGTGAGTTTGTATCTGTTTTTATTTTAGCATCAGTGAGTATGATGCACTGGAGATTTGGTGTACTAGATCATCAATTAAACATAAACAATGCAAAAATTTAAGTAGTAGAGGATCAATATAACGTATGTTTTTGTAAAAGTGTGGGTCAAGATTGCTAGCCAAATAAACCCAAACAAACCTAGTAATTAATAATTAACCAATTAATGGGTATGGTTTATTACAGTTTCATTTGTAGAGAAAAACATTACAGTCACAATTCTGATAGTAGTCCATCACATTGTGTGAACATAGAAAGAAACAAAGTAAGAGCAAAGAAAATCAATAAAAGCGTGGGCATGCAATATGTACATATGTACACTATCAATTTAATCATTATACCCACATTCTTTAAAGTAAGTAGTGTAATGATACGGACTGAAGATCAAAAACTAAATATGAACTTTACACACACAACTTCTCTCATATGCAACTAGACCAGTCTTGATCCACTACAACTATGACATCTTTAGAAATAATTATCCACAAGAGTGATACAAAGAGAGAATTGAGGGAGAGAGAGAGTAAAAGATGGAAGACAGCATGTCAAGGCGCCTACAGTTACAATGTAAAATTTGACCGACAACAACTTTTTCTAGCTACAAAAATGTAATCCTGAATGTGTTTTTTTTTTACCAATTACGGTACCCAACTTTGTTTTTTGTTACAACTATTACCTAGACCCTACTTTTAATGTAGAATAAACTATAATCAAGCAATGTATTACACAGGGGGGGGGATTGTATTATGTTACATTATAATGTGTAATGCATTAAATGTATCATGTAAATGGGGGGGGTGATGATGTTAGTATAAAGGGTAGGTCTAGTACTATAGTACTTTTAGTTATGCTGGGGGCAAATGTGGAACAATCTGGCTACTTTCCATTTAATATATTATGGTATGGTGGACATCATTTATAGATGATACTGACTTCCTCACATTGATGTTAGTCAGTAACCCCATTAGAACCCTACATGGCTGGTTTAATACATCTATGGTTGCTGAATTAAAAACTGAATATTCTTGTTGGGGGGGATTGAAAATGGAAAATTAAAGATGGGAGGAAGGAACGGGGTTTCCTGAACTACTGTGTCATGTTTTTTATATTTGTAAATAAAGTCAACTAGTATACGTAAAAAACACACTGACACTATGAAACTATTTGCAGACCAAAATACCATTGAAATATTTCTTTGGTTATGTATTTATTCTTTTCAAGTGCTGATTTTCTCTTTCTTGTACTTACCTCTAGATCTTTGAAGCATAGCCAAAGAAACCCAAACAAACATAGTAATTAACAATTATTAATTATTTTATGTGTTTACGGATGAGTTATTTTGTTAGAGAAACACATTACTGTCATGTGATTCTGATGGTAGTCCATCACATTGCTGAACATAAAAAGAAACAAACAAAAAAACAAAGAAACTCAACAGAGGCTGTTGCATGCACATGTACATATGTATGCTGTCCCATTTAATCTTTATACCTGTTTTCTTGTATAGCCCCAAGTAGTGTCATTATAAACTGAAGATCAAAAACTAAACATCAACCATTATACCACACCTGCTCCACTCAATCATACACTAGACCAGTCTTGGAGTCACTACAACTATGAAATCTTCTATTAGGAGAATAATAACCCACAAGAGCGAGAGACAAAGGGAGAGACGTGAAAAGAAAGAGAGAGAGGCAAAGATGATGGAAGACTGAACATGTCAGGAGCCCACATTACAATGTAGGATTGACAACTTTTCAAATAGTTCCAGCTACAACATATCAGAATTTGCGACTTTTTTTTGTATGTGTTGTTTATTATCAGAACATGCAGGCATACAACTTTCAATGAAAAGGAAACTAATCATAAGCTCCCAATGTTCTTAGTTGTATAAATGAATTATTATACATTATAATGTGTAATGATCAATGTTACACTATATAAACCTAGTAATATTAACTTCAGATTTATTTTGTGCAACACATTGTCATTTTGAAATATATGTATTCATATAAGAAACTGTACTTTACTACTGGACTAATGGAATGCAAATATGGTATTACAGGGATATGGTCGTCTCAGAAATTTGGACTTTAAAAAGAAGAATGATACTATGAATGGTCGCAAAATAGATAACATGAATCTCAAACAGACAACTAATGCAGTATGTGTATGTACAGAATTTACAGATATACTGACTTCTCACATTGTGTTAGCCAGTAACTACATTAAGAACACTACGCTGGCTGGTTTATAACATCAATGATGCAAGAAGCAATTATAAACTGAATATCTTGTTGTTATTTAGAAATTTGTCAAATTTGAGTAAGGAATCTTACTACACTACTATGACCTCTTGTCTTTGTTTGCTAAATAAAGTCAAGTATGTATATATTAAGTTTACACAGTTATAAAATATATTTGGAAGCAAAATGGTCAGGACGGGAGTTGAAATATTTCTTTATTTATATATGTACTCTTTTAAGTTGCTGATCTTCTCTCTTTAACTTGTATTTTACTCCATAGATCTTTGAGCATCATCTACATTTTCCCTACATTGGTGTTAGCATCAATTTTGTAAGTTGGATTCTCTTCAAGAAAAGTACTAAAGTAATAATGATCATACTAATAACAGTAATGATAGTAAGAGCAATATTCCCTATCACCAGATATAAGCTTTCTTGTTGTGAGCCTCATATATGCTGCTTTCACTTGTACCAAATATGCCTTTCTTCAGGTCTAACACAGATGTGAAAACTTTTTCTGACCATAAGATTGTCTGATGATGACTTTGAAGAACTATCTTTTCAGTATTTGCAACTAATACCATAAACCAGATTACCTTTACTTATAAATTTAAGTTCTGCAATAGAATGGTTACCCACCAGATTCAGACCAAGAGAGTTTGGTTGGTAAAGGTGATGTTTTTGATGTAACATTATTTATCCAACCTTGTCAACTATGGCAGCTCCTTTCCCTTCACAAAAATTGTTCATCCTTTACATTAGTTGGATAGATTCCACTCCACATGAATCAGTGATGTCTTTTGAAGCTTGGCAATGGCAGCTGTGATTTGATCAAATTTGTGCCTTATCATTGAAGGAGAATTAATTGGTGATCTTCTCAATACCATTTAGGTCATTCATGTAATGGAAGCAAATTGAAATCAGTCACAAAACAGACAGCAGTTTTGTAGCTATGTCTTGTTAAGACTATTTTGATAGCTTGATGAGATGAACACTCCATGATTACCAATAGATGCTTACAACAACATGGAGACCCTTACAAGCATTAAACAAAAACATGGCTCAAAACATCAGAATGTATCATCGTATCTTAACATTTCTTGTCATCATCATAGTAAACATACAGATTAATTGCATCTGAACACATGTCCTTGATATAGACTTCAGTGACTGTACCAGCAAAGAAGAGAAGGCATATCTGCATACATGATGTATGACTTGTTTGTGTGATATGACTTCCAAAGTAATGGTCAACAACTTGCTTCTACACCCTAACACAAAACAGAATCCTTTTATTATTATATAGTTTTATTTGTACACATGTAGTGTCATAGTCACAGTAGACAGTATGGTAAATCCTTGTATGCTTTTGAGCTGTGATTCACTAAAGTTTTATTTAGGCAAAGAAGAATGTGAAAAGTTAACACCAAGGAAGTATGTAAGGAGTAAGATGACAAATTTTGCTGTAATGTACATGATAAAAATCAAGAGTGCTTTTGTTTAATTGAAAAAAATTTATTCTATCTTCCACATCAATAGTTTGTCTCAATAACAAGACTATCAAAAAGTTTAGTAAATAGTACCTCACTTGGTAAGCAAAGGTAATACTTTTGATGCAAACATTATTACTTCAATATTGCCACCTAAGGGTTAGCTTCTCTCCTATCACAAGAACAGTTTTACCCTTTAACTTAGTTGTATATATTCCCACTCCACATGATTAAAGATGTTATTGAAGCTTGGCAGGTTTGTGATGATGTCAGATGTTACATCATCATCCATGAAAAGCATTGGTATGTCTTCTTTACTTAGTCTATCAAGGTCATCAACATATTTACATCCCTGAGTAACATAATCAGAAGCAAATTGGGAATCTGTCACTAAATAGACAGCAATTTGTTCAGAATATTCTCAACATCAGCCTTTTATCATTTTGCTAATATCACCACTGTGCCCGCGTGTTTTTGATTGTAACTCAAGCCATATTTTGTCCATGGTTCTAACTGATTTGACCATATGCTCTCCTAGAAGGTTCACATCTTGGCTAAGCTAAGTACTTCAAGTAACAGGCAGGATTACTCTAATGTTAAGGAGAAATATGGTATTGGAACAGTGTAATCAGAAAGTAAGTCAACAATTTTAATCTCTAGCTTGAAGACTGTGTCCCTTATATATTGTTTGTCCTCAATACTCTTCCTTGTATTCTCATCCTTAGCAATATTATGAATTAGAAGAATTGTTCTCTTAAATACGGAACCGCAGACAGGAACATTCCAATTCCTGTTTCTTATTTCTTTTGCGAACTGTTTAAAGATCCAATTAACGATCCATTTGAGGAAGCCCATTTTGTCATTCCAATAATTCCATATTGTGGCATGTGCGACATTTCTAGGCTTTTCTTGTTACCTTAATAAAACGCGAGCGCGAGTACCACGAGCCTCCTCTTAGAATCGAGCGTCAGCAGATGTTTTCAGTTAGGTTGGGCCCTGACTTTGGTTGTATATTATGAGAAAGATGAGAACGGAAATTAAAATTCCGTATAACACCTATATTACAATTGGAATAAGCGATTGGATGCCCGTCTGAGGCTTCCGTACTTAAACCTTAGAAGGAATGCAGAATGTAGATATTCCATTGACTACTCTTGGCTTGGGCCATGTCATACCTGAAAAATCTAACTTGAGTTAATTTTCTTCATACAAAAGCTTCTACATGTAGTGTATTAGTGAATAGTTATCTTCCTAATGTATTTGAAGTGGTGACCAGTCAGATCTAGACTGTGGAAATTCTCCATAGAGATAATTGCCCTTTTCAAAATCCAAAGTCATCCAAAATATACAACTTATCAGCAAATGACATAGAGGCAATCGGTGAAAACCTGGTTTTGATGTTGATTAGTCGTAGTAGCTTGAGATTATAAACCAGAAAAGGATGTATCCTATTGGCCAAAGTCAGCAAAGAGACAGTCTTCTGCTGATACAGCAGGGTTCATATGGTTTGAGTACCAACAAAAAAACACTAACTACAGAAAATACCAATAAGGTTCAGTCCTTTCATAAATACATACGCCAAATAGTCACCTTTGTTTTAAAGACTACTTTAAAATACGTGAGAGATCGCATCATAAAGAGTCCAGGATGACCTTAGCATGAATTGCAACAACAGGGAGACCTTATCAAGCAAATAATGTTCCTTGTCTTCGGTCTCTAGAACAACAATCAATTATATAGTCGGAATGTATAAGTATTTTACACCATGGTACTACATATGAAGGGACTAAGCTTACTTTGTATTTAGTCAAATAACAACCCCATATTAAATTACTTATTAAGG